>NC_031774.1:41412978-41677138 GCF_001522545.3 Parus major | reverse complement strand
GGAAGGAAGGAAGGAAGGAAGGAAGGAAGGAAGGAAGGAAGGATTATCTATGGAGCTGTATCTCAAGATGATTGTTTACTCTCAAGATCTTACTTTCTAACAGAGAATTTCTGAGGCATAATAAAACTTCCAAATATAGTCTTCAAACGAAGGACCTAAATCTTGATTTAAAACTTTGATTACAGACATCTGTAATCTCAAGTCAACTCACTATATATGCATGTGTGCTTCTAATGTTCATGTTAGTGAATCAACCACCTTAAATATGTCTCAGAGGGATAATGTGAAATGGAAACACCTTGAATGGACTTCATGCTCAAATCCTTAGGGCCTAAGGATTTGTAAGCCTTGTTGTGTGACTTGACTAGAGAAGGAGAATCCAATTTAGGTCATATATATGAAACATATGAATATATCAAAAGTTTTAGCTGTCTCTAAGTGCCTATTATATAAAATTAAAGAAGTAGCAAGCAGGAAAAATGTTCTTTTTGAGTCAGTATTCCCCATATTTTCAATATGTATATTTTTGTTTACCACAGAAAAGCTACCGTGACTTAGGTATTCGTTAGGTGTGCTGGTAATAGGAGGGGAAGTTTGCTTAAAAGCCTTATCAGTAGGAATTTATCAGGTTTTGATGTCCTTGAACCCTGTTCTTTTTTCCTTATATCTTTCCTGCACCCCATTTCTCATGTTTCTTGAACCTGTCATATCACTGGTTATGGTGATTATGGTTAGATTTCAGTCTTTGGCTTTGTGGAGTTAAAGCTACAAAATAGCTGAAGTCTTCATTCATCAGGATGTCAGTTGTCAGAAGGTCAAGTGGGATATGGAAGAATGCAGTATTTTGTTCTGTTTATCTGTGTATTCTCAGTGCACATCATCTGCATGTGGGCTTGATCTCAAACATAATTTTTTGCATGCCAGCCTGCAGAGCTAAAACTGGCTTTCCAGACAGATTGTAACAACACAAAAAAGCTTTCTGCAGACTGGGAGTGAACATAAAGGTTTTCAGCTCAGCCCTAGCTACCAGAGTTTGTATTTCCCTGTGTTTGCCAGCCCTTTAGAAGAACTCGTAACAATTCTCCAGCCTCATGTAGAGTGAAGGTCTGAGCACCCTCAGTCAGTGTCAGTGTCTCCCATACGTTAGACCTGAGCAGATGTTTTATGAGACAAATCTTTCTGAGGTTTTCTCAGAGATTCACAGGAAATTAGACCAATCCTTCCAAATCAGAAGTCGATAAGTTATACTTGGAAATGAAAATAACTAGCTTTGTGAAAAAGGAAATCTTGTAGCTGATGGAAGGAATGGCAGATTTTTGCGAGCTGCAGAAATTGTCTCTGAAGTGGTCCTTGCAGATCTTCAGAGATGGGCTGAACAGCAGTGCTAAAGCTGTCTGCAGTGGTTCACATAAAGACTGAACACACCTAATGGAAAATAACACAACTCTGTCACCTGTGCCTCTCAAAGCACCCGAAAAACAGACGTACATCTCTACTACAGACTAATTTGGAAACAGCTAGGCTGGATGCCTGACTGAAAGTGCAGGTAAACATCAGAGCTCTTTTCTCAGGATATTTTCCTTGCCTGTCACCAATATCTGTATACCTCAATATAATGTTGCTTCTCTGTTATCCAATACCATGGCAAACAGTCCAACTCCTCCTGAGTAGACTGTAGTGACCTCTTAATTTACTTTGTGTAATATTGGTGCTGAGCTGAAGTTCAGGTCATCCTGTTTTTATACTGGGATGGATATTTCCAAGTGAACAGACCAACAAGTTTCCCAGCATGATTTTCAGAAGTGGAAGTAACAGTAGGTGAGGTTGGAGAGAAGAAAATTCAACAGATCTTTTTTATCCAATGGGACTTACTATTTAATGTTGATTGCAAGAGTTTTCTTATTATATGTTTAGTTACGTATGAAAATCTTCATGAGGCTTCCACTTGTATTTACTTAGAACATAAAATTCTAACTTCAGGGGAACTTTCAGTATCTGAAGAAGAATTTCACAAGTATTTTTTTCAGGTTTCTGAAACTCTTAACTGTGACAAAGCCAGAAGCTACTTATTAAAGTTCATGATGGCTGCTTAGAGTTTTTTCTTTGAGTTGTTAAGGGAAGCAGAAAAATAATCCTTGTCTTATATCAAGATCCACGTCAGTGTGAGGCAAAAGGAAGATTTTCAGGCCACATGGCAGTTCTTTGTGGCTTCTAAAGCATTCCTTAATGTTATTGCCTCTGTTTTGGAGTGGATCACCACTCCTTGAGAAAAAGCCTGCTGGGGTGGCCCAGTGGTGCGATGAGATGTTTTTCTTTAAAGGACAGAATTTCCCCTCAACTGACCACTTCAGAGCAACAACAGGAAAAAAAAGTCCATGAGAACTAGGTAAGTTTCCATTCCCAAACTAACTGCGGAGGAGGAAGATCTTCCTGTTGCATTTATACTGTTTTAATCAATTTCATGTTTTCTCCCACTACAGAAGTGAATGTGCTGCTTCAGTGATTTGAACATTTACAAAGCCAAAGCAGCCCAGGGTACTTTAATCTTTTTGTGGCCCCTCCTTCCTCCTCCTTTCTTTGTTTGGGGACAGGTAAATAGATAAGTCATTACTGAGATTACTGCAGCCTGGATCATTACCCAGAATACCATCTGCCAGTATTTTGTCAAGCTTCCTTCTATTAAAAAGCCATTAGATTACATCTGACATTCATTTATGATCAGCAGATAAACCAGTTCACTTGACAGATAAATAGGAACCAAAGTAACTGGTTTTTTAATTGTGACTACTACCATATGTTGTAACTCATGATATACTTAATCACGGATCATGCTCTAATTAAATGTATCTTAAACCTCTTTGTATTGTCAATAGAATAAAAAAACAGATGACAATACTTTGATGTGACTTCAAGTTTAGTATAGACTTATATTTTCATTGACATACAATAATGAATTCAATTTGAAAATATATATAGATGTATAGGTGTATAGATGTATAGATGTATAGATGGATAGATAGATAGATAGATAGATAGATAGATAGATAGATAGATAGATGAAGATGTAGCATCTTTTTTTCTGATATTTGGAGAACAAGAACTGTTGTGTAAAGTTGGTGATATTTGAATTTTGAAGAAAAAACCAGAAGTAGTAGTTGTATTTTTATTAAGGAAAAGGGCTTTCACATACTGTCATAAAGGTTTTTGTGTACATTTGCTGGAATACCTATTTTGAATACAGTGGGCAACAAAAAGGATACTCCTGTTAACTGTGAAATTGTGCTTAGACTATATAATTTTTACTTTTAACAGAATGAAAGAAAACAGTGCTAAGTTTCAGACTTAAAGACTGTTTTATATCACTCTCTCTTTATTTTTCCTATCTTAGTGTGTTAAAAGAAACGCAGTGGAGTGTCCTGAGGATAACTCTATTGGAAATTTAGTTACTACATACTACTTAGTTTGCTTTCTGACTCCTGACAGCCTGAACCAGAGATGCACATGAGCCACAACAGAATGCAACAATCAGTGTCTCCTTTGGGGCAGTATGTAAATTTACAAATAAATCTAAAATGTGATTAAAATTTCTTAAGCATTTATGTGTTTAAAAAAATTAAATGTAGTTAATGTAAATACAACTGATAGGACTTCACAGTCCATATTTTCCATTATTCATTACTCTCTTTCGAAACATAATCTTCTGTGAATTTTTTTTTCCCAGAAACCTTCCAGCCATGAATTCTTTCCAAAGTTGTTGGGTTTTTTCATTGCTTTTTTTTATTTTGTGGAAAATGTCAAGACATTTTACATTGCTATTTCAGAATGTGGTAAAGAATAGAGATATATCCATGCAGAGACATGCAGATGTGAATTTTTCCCATGGTAAAAAAAGAAGACATGATGACACTTAAACAAAAGGAGATGGCCATACCAAGCATGACTGACATTTTTCATCTGATATTTTGTGCATAATAATTCTGAAGTAGAAATCTTCAGGAAAAATAACACTCATTTAAGCTGTTGAATACCTGCAAATGAGCATTTTTTCCTGAGAAAGCAACCGCATAATGCAAACTTTAATAGGACTTTCCACAGGCAAAGACTTTATCAGTTTTCTAATTGTAAGGATGAAAGCATTGATGAACATGGAGGATGACTTTTTTAAAGGACATATTCCAAAAGAAGCCAGAGCATGTTAAAGAAAAAAAATAGTACATCTCTATTTTCAGATTTTTCTTGCCATGGGTAAAATCAACCCTGTGGCCAGCCAAACTTTCACTTTGACTATCTATCTATTTATTTCTGTAGAATCTTGCTGAAACTAACTTTTTTTTCTTTCTTCTGTGTTCTCCCTCCATCCCTAAATAGGCAAATTTGCCAGAATATGAAGGAATGAGTGAAAGAGAGTAAAATCCTACAAGTGAATGTCTCCTTCATGAGAATCCATGAACTCTGGCTCCAGTAACCCTACAGTCTCACATGATTGTTACCCTAACAGAACATAGTTTGGAAAATGTGTTTTTACACTCTACACACTCAAAGTGTAATATTTAAGGAAGACATTGTACACTGACATTTTAGACAACAAAAAACTTAGATAATTGTGACAAAGTTAAGACAAATAAGCTGTAAACCACAAAATTTTCAGAAAACTCATCTGGCATTATAACATTATATTTATTATATTTATATATTATCTGCCATTATCTTTAGCTATATAACAATAGAAAGTCTGAAGTTTAAACAACAATATTTTAGTGATTAATCAACAATACTACCATGATTAGTAAGCTAGCATTAAATAATTATTATATTTCAGCGAGAAGTAAATATATTTTTTGCAAAAAGTTTGTCTGGACCTTTAAACAATTAAAATTTAATTAAAAGTTAGATAATACTCAGCAAAAAAGGTAAGAAAAAAGCAGAAAACAAATGAAGTTTATTGGCAGCAGTCATCAAAGTGTTGTAGCTTTACTTGCCTTGCTCTTTCCTTCAACTGCTTGGAGAGTGTTGGTCTGAAGTTTAGGAGGAGGGTAAACATGAGCGAGGACCAAAGAAGTGAAACAGTCTTGGGATCAGCAGTGTAGCAGTAGAATGTTTAAAAAATTAGCACTTTCTTTACCTTAAATAATTGGGTGTCATATTTCTGCAGACTTATTCCTGAATCTTTGGAGTGTCTCCTTTAAAAAAAAAACATTGCCTTTATAATGGGCAGCTCTCCAAGCATTTGTCAAAAGATCAGACCTTTGTGCACACACACACACACACAAAACAATATCTGAACGTGCCTTAAGTAGGTTAACCATTACAAAATGTGTTAGACCTCATCTACCTATCTCACATAGAAGAGCAGGTCTGGGAAAACAGTAAAAGAACTGTTTCCAGAACACATTAAAAGGATTTTGTACAGCTTTTTTTTTGCATCATTGGTTGGTATCAGTGAGAGGACAAGAACACTCAGCTACAGTCACAGGTCCAGTCCTTCTAGGGCATCCTGTTGCAAACAGGAATACTTGGTGCACGAAGAACTGGCTGGATAGCCTCACACAAAGACTTGTGGTCAGTGGCTCCTTGTACGTGTAGAGGCCAGTGACAAGTGGTGTCCCTCAGGGGTTGGTACTGGGGACAATACTGTTCAATGTCTCTGGTGGGGTTGAGTGCACCCTCAGGAAGTTTGCTGACAGCACCAAGGTGAGTGTTGCAGTTGACACATTGTGGGGAAGGGGTGCCATCCAGAGGGACCTTAATGTTCTTGAGAGGTGAGCAGGTGCAAACTGCATTAAGTTCAACAATGCAAAGTGCAGGGTCCTGCAACTGGGTCACAGCAATCCCAGACAAACCTACAGGCTGGGCAGAGAAGTGATTGAGAGCAGGCCTGTGGAAAAAGGCTTCGGGGTGATGGTTGATGAAAAAACATGAGCCATCAGTGTGTGCTCACAGCCCAGAAAGCCAATCCAGTCCTGGGCTGCATCAAAAGAGGTGTGACCAGCAGGATGACAGAGGTGATGCTGCTCCTACTCTGCTCTTGGGACACCCAACCTAGAGTGCTGCATAGAGTTCTGGTGCCTCCAGTAGGAGGGACATGGACCTGTTGGAGCAGGCCCAGGTGTCACAAAGGTGGTAATAAGGTTGCATGGAGACCTCATAGCAGCATTCCAGTACCTGAAGGGGGCCTACAGGGAAGCTGGTGAGGGGCTCTGTCAGGAACTGTAGTGGTAGGGTGAGGAGTAATGGGTGCAAACTGAAAGACAGGAGATTTAGGCTAGTGTTAGGAAGAAAATCCTTACTTTGAGGCACTGAAACAGGATGTCCAGGGAGGCTGTGGATGCCCCAACCCTGGCAATGTTCAAGGTCATGTTAGATCTAGTGGGAGGTGTCCCTGCCCACAGCAGGGGCATTTAGGACTAGATGACCTCTGCAGTTGCTTACAACACTTAACGCTCTATGATTCTCTGATTCTAGAGAGAATTCCCTGGAGAACTGTTTCTAGGGTTTTCTCATTTAAGGTTTTCTCCTTTCTCCTTTCAAATTTTAAGTGATGAGACACATAACTACTTTCCATTAGTGTTTACAAGTTCAGTTTACCTTCATATGAAGGTTTCTGGTTTTGTTGGGTTTTTTTTCATGGATAAAGGTCTCTTTCACTTTTTTTGAATTTTCTGAGACACCCAATCTCCGTTGTTATTAACTAAAAATCATGCAAACAAACCACAGGCCTTTATCCAGGCTTTCATCCAACCCGATTCTCCCACGTTTCCTGTTTCTCAGCCCTTTCCTTTAAACCTTAGACCACACTGACTAGTCCAAAATCTATTTTAAAAATCACTTACATATAAATAAGGTTTAGAGTAGTTGTAGGATTTTGAAGATCCCAGGTAGGAAAATCAATAGCCAACATTCTGTCTTTTATAAATAGATATTTCCAAATGTAACTGAGTTGTTTTTTTGGTTTGTTTTTTTTTTTTGCTTGGGATGCATACCAGCTGACATTTTGTGGCAGTCTATCCTCTGTTTAAAGAAAATATATGAGTTAAAGTTGCCTCTGTAGGTCTTTGAAGAAACTGGCAATTCAGGCGACAATGTATTCTAAATACTCACTGAATATATTGTTATGCTGTGGATGTTGCTTGTAGAGTGTTAGTTGATGCTGGTAACGTTTGCAATAATAATTCAGATTTTTGGACTTATTTCCATAAAATATGAGAATCTTTCCTCTCCACCATCTCTTAAATATTACTCAGGGAAGCAAGGGAAATGTAGCTATTCCTTTGGATGACTTTTTTTTTTTTAAATAAATTTTTATTTCTTCCAACACCACATACTTTCTATTTCAATTCTAATCCTTCCAGGTCTGACGTTATTCCTGAGCAGCTCTTTGTGGATTTATGTAATTACACATCTCTACCTTTCATACAGAAGGCACAGTTAGGCCTTGTTGCTTAAGCAGCATTCTGATCCATGGACATTTTTCTAAGAGTTTGGGTTTGTTGTTTTTCTGAATAACTGGGGAGCTGCAGGATGTAGGTTGATCAGTGGCCCAGCAGTTGGAACCGTGCTCTCTGAATTGGTATTGCACTAGAGATCCTCTAACACATGTCTGGAGACTGCTGCCAGGTGGGCCTCGGTGACCCTGGACACTGCTGAATTTCTGTTAAGCTTGCACAAGAGGAATGGTATTTCCCCACTCTCTTTCAAAGTATTAGTTTGCGCAAATCTCTTTTTCTTCCTTGCATTTGCCTGGCTCTTGCCAGGCAGGGACTCAGTCCTGCATATTACAGCTGCAGTCCTGGCACTCTGGGCTTTCATGTGAAGCTTGGACACGGGCTAGCTCCTGCTGCCCTTCCGTAGCAGGTGGTCAGAGGACAACTGCTGACAAGCAGTGTTGAGTGCTGCCTGGGTGGCATGTGTGTGGCTGAGATGTGTGTGGAAAAAAGGTCAGATCAAGTGGAATTGGCATAGCCCTAACCCAGACTTGGAGAAATAGTGCATCAATTTGCCAGTGAAGACTTACCAAGTATACAGCCTATGGCTTAAAAACAAATGGTACTATCATTGGAACCTGTGTTCACATATAAGGAACAAAGCACTGCTGCTTGTTTTGTTGACCCTCAGTTTAAAAGACCTACGGATTTAATTGGTTTTTTACTGACTCTTGTAAAACTGCCTTACAATGCTTCTTTTTTTAAAATTCTGGACACAATATGTTCAAACATTGCTATCCTTTACTTCTTACCCTAAAACACATGTGCACATCTATACACTACAAGGCATCTCATGGTCTTTGTATGTTAAGGGGCTGAATTTCTAACTAGTTCAGCTCCCATACAGTTAATTTCATAATGATCAGATTCCCAGAAGAGGCTGACCTGACAGTTTTGTGAACTGGAATAAATGGGATTGAGATTCTGCCATTTGTATTTTGGGAGGTCTCTGATTGCTACCTCAAGCAGACACTAAGCCAAAATCAAAAATATTTGGAAATTATGTTAGAAGAACCTTGATCAGGCATTAAGGCATTAAGGAAATGTCAGATACTAAGGAAAAGCCCCCCGACTTATTCTTGTCTTCCTTAATACAGGTTAATACCTCCTGCTTGTCTTTGAATGGCAGCAGGCTCTGGACAGGTCCCTTTTCTTGATTATGCAGTGGCAGGCCTGCTTTGAATTTCTTCTAATCTGCAGCCCAGAACAAGTGGAAATCTCATCAGACCTGTTAAATTCTGGCCTTCCCCTGGGGTTTGTCATTCAGTGAACATCCTCCCTTTGAGCTCACCCCATAAAATGAATTCCTTGTTCAGTACAGCAATGTTATGGGCTGTTGTTTTGTTTTTTTTTAATGAAGAGATAAGGTGGAGCTTATACTTAGCCAACAAAAAGCACCTGCTTGTGTTAACCTAGACCTGATCTGTCTTCTGCTGCTTTTGGCAAACAAAAAGATACATGTATGCATTAGCTGGAGCAAGCAAGAGATCCTCAGATACTAATGATATGGGGTTGTTTGTGTTAGATCAAGTAGAGCTGTGCAGTTCACCACAGGGGAATACATGCTTTGTGATGCGGGTCAGCTTTGGAAAAAGACTTGATCTTTGACTATTGCTTGTGGCTGGGCCAGTCATGATTTTCAAGAGAGAAGAAAAGTTTAGAAAGAAAGTGGATTTTCACAGCAAAATGTCAACCACAGTATTAGCAAAGTTGAGAATGGAGGACACTAGGACATATTTGCAAATGAAACCCCTAGAATTCTACAAATCTACCCTAGTCTGTTAAGCACTCTATGAGGGCAGAAATAGTATGCTCAGTTCTTTTAGCACTCTGTTTTTTCTTATTTAATAATAACAACCTTATTTGAGAGGGAACTCTCCCATGTTCCTTAATTTACCAGATAATTACTAATTGCTAAACTAAACCTGAGGCAGGTGTAAATTTACTCTGTCCCAACACAGCAGGCACAAAAGGATTCACTCTGATTCCTATACTAGAGCTCCCAGCTGAGACCTTGGCTGAGGAGCTGCCTCTGCATAGACATACAAGAACAGGCTTTAGGTTTTAGTATTTTTTTACATAAAGATCTGGACACAGTGCAAGGTATGTGCTCTTGAAAAAGATTTGAGCTGTACTTTAGGGAGAGGGGTTGGCAGTGAATATCTTTTGGGCCTATGGTTTCTTTCAAATCTGAAAGGCTATATTGCTTGATTACCAAATCAGTTCCAGAAAATATGGTGGCCAGGACAAAGAAATTAAAAGAGGGTAGGAGCTTTTACTTCTTTCCATATCCATTGCCCCCTAGCCTATTTCTACTGCATTCTGTTGAGAACATTTTTTTTTTTTTTAGCTCAAATATGTTGGTACTTTCAGTGCTGATGATCTGTTCTGCCCTGTGAGGGAGCTAAAATAACAGTCTTTAAAACAGCATTTGGCATTCAAGAAAATATCCCACAACAAAGATGATAGTCACTTATCATCCCTTGTTTCAGACTGATTGTCTTCAAAAGTATTCAGCTTAAATCTGTGATGGTCATGGCCTGGGGTGTATCACAGATTCCCTGGCTTTCTCAGGGTTATTGCAACAGTTGTGCTGTGAAGAAACAATGGGGCAGTGGGAAAGGGCTGTTTAATCTGGGGTATGACTTCTTTGCAACTGGTATTTAAGCTGGGATATTTTGTATAAGGAGACTTGGTAATGTGGCTACAGCTAAATGGGTGCTTTACCTCCTAAAAAGTGGAGTACTTTCAGAGGTAGCTGTTACGGAGCTCCTAAAGGACTTCAAAAATCTGGGAGACTTGCTTTGCATTAGATAACATTTTGAATCTGTGCACAGGAAAACCTGAGCACAGAATCAATCACTAGGTATTTTGTTAAGGTTAGACAATGAATTAGTTGTAGTGATTAATTACATCTCACCACTTAATTCCGGAGCAATTAGAGAATCATACTAGATTTACAGAGTAATTCCCATGCCTTTCCTTTATTCCTCCACACTATTTTCCCATAGACCTCCTTGAAAGTTCAAGGATGGATGTGCTGTTCTCCAGCCTTTAGTCAAGATTTGCAAAGAGTCAGCTGTGCATTTAATTTCTGTCCTTGTTCTGAGACAGTTAGTAGTTGTTTAGCCTGGAGAGCCAAATAGCTCTGGGGCAAAGGAATCAGTCTCCATGCATGGTTTATAACTAATGCTACTGTAATACAGAAGAAACATGAAGCACTCAATGTTTATTTCCAATACTATGGCACTGTGGAAGTTTGACGAGCTTGCACTCAAGCAAGTAGGATATGTTTGAGATATGTCAGCTTCTTAATCTGAAGAGTCTACATGATAAATACGCAATACTAGGCTAGAACCTGCAAAGACATCTCCTGTCTTCCCCTTATGATAGAAAGTGCTTTCACACTTGCAGAGAAGCAAATTTCTATAATATCATATATCTGTCATAGTGAATTTTTTTTTCTCCCTCCATTGTCAACAAAAAAAAAAGGTATAAGAGATTTAAGGGTAAAAACACTTTCAGATGTGTGTGTTCAAATTGAAATTCTGCTTTTTCTTCAGCTGGCTAAACTCTGTGATTTGCTCTTTGGAGTTCCTCAGCATCAGTTTATTAATGTATGTTTTCATGCAGGGAAAAAAGGCAGGAAATGCACAGCTGAAATTACAGTTTGACCTAGTTTGTGAAGTCCTAGGCAGTGAGTTTGTCAGCCTCTCAAGTCCATCTCTGTGAGAAGAGTCACCTTTAAGAGATGTGTTAGTTGTTCATGTTGTGTTTGATTTATGAGAAAAGATTCTAAATCTGGTTTAATCTTGGGATGCTGAAAGATGTTAACAGTCTGAAAAAATTGTGTGACATGAATACAAAGAAGAGAGGGGTCAGGGGAGAGGAAATATTTAGGAAGGTAGGCAGGATAAATATAAGCAAAGGAAAACTGAGATGGAACATCGTAAGAAAAATCCTGAAATTAAAATGTGTTCAGCTGAGTTGCAAGTACATTTTCATAATCCTAGCTCTTTAGGACAGACAATATTAGAAGAGAAATACACAGAAACCTACCTATATATCTGTAGGGTCTATCTGTAGACCAAAGAATCTGCCTACATACATTTTAAAGCACTTCTCACTGCAGTACTAGAAAGGGACTGGGGGGAAACCTGCTGAGCCAGGGAGGTGGTCTACATGGCCTGTGTACTCATTGTGAACAAAAACTCTGGAACCCAGGTCTCTTGCTTTATCAGACCACTGTGAGCATTTTGCCATCCAAATAGGTGGGATTTCCTGGCAACACAGCCTTATAAAACTTTTCTAAACTGTCCTAAAACTTTCTCTACTCAATGTTTCCACTTAATCTTACAGCTATCCGAACTTAAACTAGATTTTCAGATCCCCAAAGCTAGCTGAACCTGAAGGAAAGTGGCATCACCACTTCTTCCTCTGCCATGCAGAAAGCACTCATAAGTCATCATACTGCAAAGCTGAACATACCACTTGGTTTTCCTGTGTAAACCTGATGTATGTATTAAACCTGATTTTTTTATTTTTTTTTTTTACATTGTATTTTTTACAATGAGGCTTTGACTTTTCTGCATGGTATCTAGTGTGGGCAACAGAGTTAAAGTTAGTTCCAGTACTGGTGGGCTAATTTTCTTTTAATTATTATCTCAGTTGTCTATGAAATAGTGGCTTTAAGCACCGAGGAGAAAGTAAATACGGGTCCTTTCCAGCTTTGGAGGGTCAACAGATTTGCTAGGCTTGAGTAATTTTATTTTGTTAAATTTTATTAAAGCTAATAGGCAGAATTCAGGCATTACCAAGGTTTTGTATAATACTTCTATTCCCTTACACACTGCCAGTTGCTAACAGCACATGGACCTAATCTGAGGCAGCCCAGCTTCTGGAGTCAGCAGGCTGAATTAGTTGAAAAGGACTTAAGACACATTGCCCAAATATGAGGCTTTTTTTAGATGGTAAGTCATCCTTGCAGTTTAAGGCTAGAAATGGATCCAGACAAACATCCCTGAACTGGAGAAGAAATATGGACACAAATTTTGAAACTAATATTTTTCTCTACTGGAAAAGAACCCCCTAATTTTCTATTTATCCTGTTCCTCCTTGCCCTAACAAAGCAGTATTTTTCTGATCATGTGAATTTTATTTACTGACTACCAAGTAATTGCATGGTGAGTAATTGGATGGCTCTGCAGGACTGGAACTGGAATTTAAATGGAGTGCTAAACCTGTAGGTAAGTGTTCCAGCCCCGTGCTGTCCCAGCAGTGAGGGCAGGTTGCTCCCAGAGTGGTGGGATTCAGCCCAGTGGAGTCAAGTGCGCTTTGCAAGGAGCCATTTGGTTCTGTTGGCAGCCTTGGGGAAGGAGCAGGACAGAATGGTTCTGAGGAAGAATGTCTCCTACTAACTACCCATTGTCTGGATGGACTGTATCTAAGGCTATCTCTGAGAACATAGAAGTACTTGTAGTAATCGAAATCTCAGTTTGTTCATGCTGAGTACCTGCCGAGCTCTGTTATCTTTCACTGACACTAGATGAAAATTAAATATTTGATTTAGCTGCAGGACCTTAAGTAACTGCCTGAATCACTGCTGGAAAAGTAAATAAGATTTTAAAAGAAAAATTGGTAGCACAGAAATTGCCAGAAGGAAGCAGTACTCAGCACCACTTCAGCTGAAAGAGGGGAACAGTTCCTGCCATTTCTTAGCAGTGGATCTTTTCTTTCTGACCCAGCAGCAGTTGATTCGTTACCCTGAGCTGTTGTAATCTGCACCAGGTCCCACTAAAACCCCTGGGTGTTTTTTGCTTAAGGAATGATGAAAAAATGCAGCCCAGCTGCTATGATATAGAAATCTAAAAGAGCAAAGCTTGTAAAAAGAAGCCCAGCACAGAGAGAGCTTTTAATAATATAAATAGAATTTTTTCTCCTTTTCTTTTATTTTTCTTTTTGTTTTTTAAACCCCATGGACATTTTCCCTCCTATAGTTTTTTGCAAGTCTTCTTCCCGTTGTTGCTGGGAGATTTAAAACAAACAGTCAAACAACCAAGAGTGTTTAATGAACTCTGAATTGCCTTGCTATTAACTGAGAGTATTTCTAGGTTTCCCACTTCCCCAACTGGCCTAAAATCACAAAAAATAACCTCATTTTGTTATAATCCTGTTTCACAACTGCTTAATTCTACTCTAGACTGGATTTTTCTTTCTTAGCTCTCATTTTTCCCCTATTACACATGTATCCACTCTTCCTCTGTCACAAACAAGCTTGCTCACACACCCCCACACATCCATACTCACATACAGCAGGAGTGGTTTACAGCTTAATTTGAAAGATGTTTCTTAACAACAACAACAACAACAACAAGCTTTCATTGTTTCTGATGTGGAGCACAACTAACAAAACAAAGGAAACCAGAGTGGGCAGTAAAATTCTTGGGGTGTGCAAGCTCAGTTGTGGGAAATGTGGTGTTAATTTTTCATATTTTAAAATCCACTGATGCCTCTCACAGAACTCAAAAGAACATTTTGTTTACTTAAAAAGTAAAAAAAAATAATCTGATGACTTCGTTATATGGGATTTATTTGGATTCTTTCTTTTTCTTTACTAGGAAAGTTTGTAGGAAAACAGGATATTTGTCTCTGAAGAGGTTGTCTGCTACTTATTTCCTGCATAAACTTCCTGTTCTTGCTACTTCAGAAACTACTGTCTAATCCACTTGTGTCCCAGTTTAACTCTGTCACTGTGCACCTGGTCCCCAGACCATGGACTTCCAAAATTAATTCATTCATTCTGCCATTCACCCCTGCTCTTAATTTCTTTAGCATCCACTGGCTATGTCATGTGACAAGATTTTCCTCACTCTTTCTTTCCTTGAATAACCATTTTGTTCACCTCTCCCTCAAATTTCCCTGTTTCCTCATATGCCATTCTTCACAGTGCTTAAATTTGAACCGTCTGTTGAAGCCTGTGGAAAGAAGGTCCTTGCTTTTGTGGATGTTTCAGCACTGTCTCACTGCACACAGAAAACACCCACAGCCTTGAAAATATCCCTGGAAATTTGATTTCCTGGGGTTTTTGACTTTGTATCCATTCCTTTCATCCTCTAATTAGTACACTTGTTATGAGCTTACTTTAGTTTAGCTAGTCTCCGTGGAGTGTGGGAGTGCGGTAATATCGTGCCAAAACTCTTTTTTTTATTTTATTATTTATTTCTTTTTAATGTGATAAAATGCCACTTTCTTCCATCAGGGCAGATTACACAGTCAGCTGTGTATTAAAAGGTCAATGTACAAAAACCTTATAAAAGTATCGACCAGTCTGGAAGCTAGTTGTTATTTTTGTAATGCCCTGGTGACACAATGATTAAACTGATTAAGCCATAAATGATGAGGACATCAACTTCTGTCAGTTCAGCTCCTGGAATAGCCCTCCAGCCCCCAGTCTCCCAGTGTTCTGGATAAATGTGCTTTGAGTTCGTTGTAAAGCGCCAGGTCAATGGACTGCCGAGTACTCAAACAAAGCAGAATGTCCTGGCCACGTGTAAGGCCAGCTCTCCTGCTTGTGCTGCCACAGGTGAAATCAAGGCGAGGAAATGTGAGCAGCTGGCAGACCTACAGCAGATGCCATCTCAGTTTGTCTGTGATGATGAGCTGTTCCTCTCCACTGGTGACATGCTTTCCACTTCTGCCTGGCTATTTTCCCGGCCACTCATCATTATTTATTGTGCAGATTGTCTTAGGTCTGATATAATTTGCTCTGGAAAAAGTTTATAACTCTTTGTAGAACATAATCACAGGGCAACAGCTTCAAAGTATGTGAATGTATGCAACACTATCTACTCTGGCTACTCTGATGGCTCCAACAAATGAAGGTAAACATTGAGAGCATTTGAAGAGTGTGACAAGTGTGGATGGTAGTGGTGGCAGTGACTTGCTTATTACGCATGTCACACCAGGAACTCTGCACACCAGCTTTCTGCTATCTCAGTGGTGTGCCAGGACTTGGGGCCAAAACTTAATCCTAGCTGTTTAAGGACCTGATTACCTGGGAAATGCTCCTCTTTTGTAGTGTCACATACCCAGAGCTGGTGACGAGGGAGCTGAAGTGGGAGTGCGTCAAGACGACGTTTGTGGCAGCACAACTCTGTAGCACAGCCTGCGTTGGCTCACTTGCTAGGCAACCTCTGAATGCTGCCTTTCTCAAGTGTCTGGGAGGAGGTGAGCTGATCTCCTTTTGAGTATGGCTAGGACAGAGCAGCTCTGATTCTGAATCGTTATTCTGCCGCTGATTAATTAACAATGGGAACAGTTTATTCATTAACTGAACTTGCCTCTTTTCTCTGCTTTAATTTGGAAGAAGCAATTAAGTACTAGGGTTGATGAACCAGAGTGTAAATACACAAAGAGCTAGTCTCAAAGCCCTGTGCCTTTCTTTATATAAGGAGGATGTTAACACCTGTTTACCTGTAAGGTAAACTTCCTGCAGCTCTCCTATTAGGGCTTTTGGGGATGAGGCTATGGAGAGTGAGCAGTGTGGGTGCAGTATTGGCACTCATACACAACAGAAGCTGGGCTTGGGCCAAGATCAGTTTGCAGATGCAGCTGGTGCATCAGGCCCTGCATGGATTTAGCAGTTGCTGTGCATCTGCAGTGCTAGTAATGGTACACAACAACCTTGCATGGAAGGAATTTCATTCTCATTTTTAAAATATTTATTAAAGCCCTCTTTGTAAATGCAGCTACTTGTACTTGCTGCAGTAGCAGAGAGGATTTTTTGCTATGTATGTACGGATCACTAGATGCATCACTGACATATGTCTGCCTTCTGGATGGAAGGCAACAGCCTTTGTCACCATTTCCTGCGAACTTTATGGCCTTCTGGTCTCTTGCCCCTCTCCAATTCCTAGCACTCAGAAGGGATGAGAAAAGCACTACCAGATGAATGAGCAACTGGTGTAATCCTGCTGAGACAGGATACCACTTTCAAGTTGCATGTGATTGAAATTTGTGATGATTTCCACCCTTCTGGGGATCTGCTGGCCAGCTATAGGCAAAAAATGGCTCTGGGTTTGATATATCTTGGCAGCTGGAGGGATAAACTCTTGAGCGGTCATTAACTGATGCAGACAGACAGAAGCAAAGGGAAAGCAACTCAAGGGGAGTGAGATATGTGCTTTTCTTTGAATTTATTCCTTAGCTGCTGTTTCTTATAATGGTCCACTGATTCTGTAGTTAATTTTGTATAGAGATTTTGTAGTTTCTTTGTAAGTTTGAGTCTCATTTTTCCAGGAGCGAGTTCAAACATTTAGTCTTGGTCTTGAACTCTCATCTGACAGATTAGGCACCTGCATTATAATTATGACCAGACATTTTCTATTCCCAAGGACTTCTCTTGTCTCTTTCTCTTTGATGCCTGGAAGAGTTTAGTAACAGCCAAGGGAGTTAACAACTGAGTTACTTACTTCTTCAGTCCTTGGTGAGATGAGCTTGTGAAACTGCAGACTTGTTTCACTGTTACATATTATTGGTTCAGAGTGTGGTAGCACCTAGAAGACAATACAAGATTTCAAACTAGGCCTCCACCTGGCAAATGCCCTCCTTCTATGCTGGACAAATGTGTGATGAAAGAGAAGTAAGGAAGAAAGAGATGGAGGTACAGAGGGAGACAGCAGCAATGATGTTGAATAATCATGTCTTCCAGTCTCCTCCATAAGCCTTTATCTCTTCAGCCCTATTAGAGAGGATCTTGTTGGCAATAAAATTAGAAATGGAAACTAAAGACTGGGCATACAATGGGAGAAAGTGGCAGCTTGAAACCTCGAGACACTTCTCCTGTGCCCTTCGAAGAGGGACTGTCACAGGACTGATGTCAGAAGAATGGATATGGATTTGTCTGAGAGAACCTGTGCAAAAGGGTAGCAGATGAAGTATCTGAATCTTAGTGACACTCTATGTCTAACACAGCTCAAAGAAAAATGGATTCTTTAATTAGAGGAGGCTTTCAATTACACAAATTGCTGGTGCAATGTGTGGTCAAAAGCCTGTATGGAATAGGTCCTTCAGATTGCTGAGCATGCTTTCAAGACAAGATATTAAGGATAGATGAAATATGATTCAAAACTGTCTTGTAAAGATGCACTATGGTCATCTTGCCATGTGACAGATGAAGTTTGTTAATGGGCAAGGAGTGCATTGACTCTGGTCTCTCTAAGGCACTTAGTACAAATTATTCTGACTTGTGACAGCCACAAGCTGAAGTAATAAAATAAACCTGACCCTGCATGCAGCCTATGAACATCTTTCTTCTGCCAGACTACCAGACAACATGCTTTCAGATGTCTCTCCTAGGGCAATTGATTATTGATAAGCTTTTTCTTTTTTTTTTTTTTAAATCTGGTGACATACCACTTGCATAGGTAAGATGTTTCTCTTGGATCTCCTCTTCCCATCCTCTTCGTTGTTTATGCAGCAGACAGCAGCAGTAGTGCTGCATGTTCCCTCCTACCCTGGAAATCCACTATGTGGAATAAGCAGAGGGAATGAGCAAAGGCAAACTCGAGGTGTAACTGGGCAGTTTGACTTAAGGAAAATAAAGAATAAATGTTTGTAAAAGAGCAAGCATGTTAATGATCAGCCAGAGTTGAGAAAATATCAAGCTCAACAGTCATCAGGTGTGACAAACTCCCCTTTAAGAAGGGAATTCAAGGCTTACTTTGTTAGGATCAGTTCCAGACCAGGATTTAGGCATCATGACTTTCAGTAAAGGAATTCCTTCCCTCCTCCCCAGTTCAAAACCTTGGTTACAGCACATGAATGTACAGGGCTGACTTCGGATCATTACATAATGAATTTAGGTGTCTAAGAATAGCAGTCACACTGAATGGAAGGGATGAGAAAAAGTCTGATCCAGCCAACTGGCAAGGGGATGAGACCTCTCACTATAGTGCCTGGATTTAGAGAGTAATCTCAGAGGTGGCATTTTGAAATGGAGATTCAGCTTCTGAAACTGCTTCTGGCAGATAAATGCCTGGCCTGTATGCTTCAGGTAAAAACTGCTATTTTTTCACAAAACTTGTTTGAAGGAGGAGCTTTCAACAATCCTTGTTTCATACCTAGATTATTCATTCAAAAAGTGTTAAAGATGAGAATAGACCTTTTTCCTGCAATCATGCCATAAATAAATCTCATATGGGACAACTTTCTGCATTTCTTGAGCTTCGGTCAGTGTGCACAGATTCATTGGAAGGCAAGTAGAAATACAGTATAGTTGAATAGTACAATGCTTACACCTTGAAATTGTTCATAATTTTCAATTATTTACTTGTTCCTTTCATTTTGAAGGCAAGAACTGTAAATTCATACAACTTCATGAAAAAATAAGAGAAGCTATCAGATGCTAGTTAACAAGTTCAGATCACTTCCTCAATGACAGGGTAGTACTGTGAGTGTTAGAGTGAAGGATAAAAGTGCTGGTTTTTCAACTAGTATAGCAGGAATGGGACCCCACTGATGTCTCTAGTGGCATAAAATGAGACAGGTTAAGGAACACATAATGTAAGACATAAAATGGCATAACTATGTCAGTTATTCTGAACAGACAATATGACAAAGAATAATTCAACAGGAGAGCAATAGACTGGCATGCAGCTAGGTTGCCACAGTCAAATAGACTGAAAACCATCACACCCTCAAGAGGCGTAATTTTGCTCTATCTTTTTTCTGTGCCCACGAGCAGGCTCTGCGAAGGCATGTTAGATATTTTTACCATGTACTTTCCTCTCTTTACGTTTACCTTAGGGATGACACAGACACTTGATCATTATGATTTCCAATGACTCATGCTCAGCAACACAAAGCCAAATTGATTACCAATCCATCCTCCAGGAAATACTGGTGGGTATCCTCAGGAATCTAGGTTAGGTTCAGGTAAACATCTCTCACACTGGTTCTTCTGATGGCTAGAGCAACTCGGTTCTTCCTGCTTTCTGTTTCTAACAACAGAAGTCTTGTTCTCAGTTAAATAAAAAAAGAATATATTTGGTAGGTAAAATAATCCAAACAAAAAAACCCCAACAAAACCTTCAAACAGAAAATATAATGAGATACCAGAAGAACCATTTATGCATTAAAATTGGTTCTCACTTTTCCAGAAGGCATCCGAAGCTCATTAAAAGAGGCTTTATTTTAGTGTGGTTGTGGTTTTCATTTTCTCTCTTCTTAAAACAGCTTCTGTCACAGACAAATCACTTTCTTTGGCATTTTCAAGCACATATTTCCTAGCAGTCATGCTAATACCATCACAGGAGGGAAGCGTTTAACTATTTAACTATTGCTGTTTCACCTCTGTCTCAGCAGTGGCAATTCTGACTTGCAATTGCCATTGAATACAATTTTTCTGCAGGGAAATGTAGCCAAAATAAAGCCCTCGCCTTAAATAATGAAACCAATGAATTTGCACAATGACTGATTTCTGCACTGTGCAAATCTGTTATTTTGCAATTGTTGAATTGATGGAATACAAAGATATCTCCAAGTCAAGTAATTGTGATATACCCAGGATGCAGCACACATGCTTGAGATTTTGTTGCAGGCTATGGTAAGCATCAGATTGGGGCAAAATTATTTAGTAATGGTATGTTTGCACCAAATTGGTTGATTTTACCTGGAATCTGCCTCTGTTGTCTGAGTGCCAATCTGTGATGGCCTTATCTGCAGTATTCACTATGTACTAGCCTTATTCAAAAAGTTTTAAAGTCAGTGCAAGGGTTCTCATTGCTTTTAACAGTTTTGTGTAAGGCTTTGATTTGAACATGTATGGGAAGCCTCAATTATAGCCTTCATCTTCCTGCTTTGAAAAATGTGGTCTTGGCCATCCAGCATGAAGAAGGCTTCCTTGGTTCCAAAAGCTGGATTTTTATTGCTGTATCCCTTACGGCAATGTCACTCAGCAGAGTCCTTCAATTTAGCAAGGAGCTTCAGATACAGTCTTAATTTTAAGTCACCTTATGAACCTGTGTAAATTGGGGAGGATTGTTCTGATGCTTAAAACCGGGTAGGTTCTCACTCAAGTCCTTAAAATGCAGAATCAGAATAGCCATACCCACATCTAGCAATCCTCAGTGATACTACATTATTAACTACTACTGTAGTACTGTGGAATGAGGATGGGACCCTTTGGCCCTGAGGCATTCTGTTGAAGGATCTGAAACAAAGCACTTACATGGCAGAGAAATACAAGAAAGAGATGGTCTTGGAGGGAATACCTGACAGGAATGGTGTTGAGTTAGTCACTGGAATAAATAAGCCCACTGATTGAGAAGAAGTGATTAAAGAGGACCAGCAGCCCCAGAACTAAATACTAGACCAGAAGCCTCTGCCTGAGTGATTACTATAGATGCAGAAAATTAATAGGAGGCTGGAGCTAAATTCCCTCCTTCTCTTATGGCATTTCTGACCAGTTGTCTGTGATGGCTTCAACCTTAACACTTTCTTCATGGGTCTCCTGATCTGCAAAGGTGTAGCAGCATTCTAAATAGTGCAGACCTGCTGCCTTGACCTTGATGTACATTTGAGCCACACTAGGGTGAAATTTTATAGGACACTGAATCTGGCCTGATATTTCAAGGTGAGCTTGGTACTTTGTTGGCTTTATTCTTAGCTAGTTTAGGAAGCTGAGTTAGCTCACAAGATAAACAAGCATTGAAATGGGCACACAGGAAAGTGCAGAAGTAGTCCACATCCGTGGCAGAGGGCTGGACTCTCTCCCTGCAGAGAGAGAATTGGACAAATGCAAACACTTCATGCAAGGGCAACATTTTTCATACTTATTGCCCCAGTAGTACCACCTGTATTTCAGATCTCAATGATCTACCCTTGTTCATGCCATGCTTCCCTTTAGGGAAGTGCTGCAGGACTAAGGACTGAGGGTTATGGTGCAGATGAGGGAAGGTGATAACTGCAGCACTTGTGATGGAACCTGAATAGATGCTGACTAACAAGAAATTCCCCATTTACTCTGTCTTCTTATAGACTACCTTGTCAACTCACCACCTTCATGAGACCCTCTTTTCATCTCTTTACAGGAAAAGATTAGTCATCTGCCTTCTAAAAGTATTGCAAGGCTAAATTATTTATTTTCTAGAAAAAATAGTTGGTTTCAGCTTCAGACCTATGAAACATTCTCATGGTTTTTGTTTGTACACTTATTTTTTCAAAATGTATGGGAGATGAGAAGACTGAAGGTTAGTGGTCCAACACAAATTTTAGTGGTTATTACTGTAGCAAATAGTTGGATTAGGTAAGCATATGAACAAGAGCTTTTTCTTCTCAGCACTTTTTTTTTTTTCCCCACAGAAGAATGTGAGCCACTCTTTATTAGGTGTAAATTGTGTATTACTATATCAAGAGACTGATGTTGATTTACATGGGATCATGGCTTGGCTCGCTCAAGCTCTGCTCCACTTTGCTGCACTGCTTTGTGACTGCAATGAGGCAGTCACAATTCTCTTGCAACCCTGTTCCTCACGTCTCCCAGGCCATGGTGTTTGTGTTTCCTGATTTTAAAGCACAGTGTCTTAATTATGGTCAGAAAAAAAACACAAGGGAAGGGAATGTTCTGATCTGTCTTTTAACTGCAGTTCTTACTGGTATTTATTTCAAAGTAATTATAGGAATGGAAATTGCTATGAAAAAGTGGCCTTTTCCTACTAACAATCTCAGACACTTGTGTGTATTTGAGACAAATCTGCAGACCTTTGTTGACACAAGTTTTATTGCAAGCCATATTTATTTTCCAGCCACTACTGTGAAATAGCCTTGCAGCAAGGGCTGTCTTCAAGGAGAGGAGAAGGGTAAAGAACCAGAGTGACTTGCAGTGCTAGTCACTTTGTTCTCTTACTCTTATCACAGGCAGCTTTTACTGCTGAAACTGTGAGCCTCTCCTGCCCCCTCGTGCAGACATGTGAGCACTGCCAGCAAGTCTCTTGGAAAAGTTTGCTCAGAGAAATGGCAAAGTAAAATAACATGCAAAAGAGCCTCGAGATAAAGGAGTTGTGTTGAACAGTGTTTTAGAAAGGATAGCCATATGAAGACAGTTGTCTAGTCCTGCACTGGAGTATCTTCCAAGCCATTAACAAAGAGAAGTTGCTTCTTGAAAACTTGGTTTTCCAGTCTGTGGAGCACATAACCTTATGAAGGTCTGGTGAAAGTCTTTTTATGTGTCACGTTCAGATTTGACAATAACTGTGTCCAAAATTTTAATCTGGATAACGGTATATTCAGGAATTCAGCATGGAAGCATTAGTTAAGCGTTTCTACTCTACTGCTTCTCTCTACAGGACAGGTCTCCTATGTGTATTAAGCCTTTACTGGCATGTTGCTGGGCCCTGCTGCCACCTGGTGCTTCTTACACCCTCATTTTGTACCCAGATGTCTCAGGCTAGACATCTATCTATTCCTCTGGCCTGTGTCACTCACTGCACTGTGTTCTAAAATATTTTGGGTGCCCTTAACTGAAAAGAAATTACCAAGATAAATATCAAACAGTTTGTCAGAAACGGCATGGTGATCAAAGGGTGAGAGGCACAGCAATACCTAAGCTTTGCATTCAGGTTTCAATGCACAGTTTTATATACCTTCACCAATACTGGACTTTATTAGAAAACTGGACTTTATTTAGAAGACAATTTGTTTTATTCTTCTCAGTGCTTAGACAAAATTTTACTAAGGTTAATGGGAGTTCAGCTGAGCAGAATACAACTGGAATCAGGACTGTGGTATTTGGTTGTTTTGTTTTCTTTTCCTAATACAGTCAGGGTCAGAGTGGATTGATCTGTGTTCCAAAAACATCCTAGCAGAAGATATTGAATTACAGCAGCAGTTTCCTCACCTTATTTTTGAGGACCAAATTAGGTTATATAACTAAAGTTAAGCAAACACATACTGACATTGTCTGTGGTATTAGACACCCTATTTTGGGTGCAGCTTAACTATTTTAGAGAAAAGAACAATCGATAATAGAGGACTGATTAAGAGCAGAGAAGATGAGTAGAATGATCAGGAATACAAGTCCTTTAATTCTTTTTCTAGGTTCCCATCCTGTAGGGTTTGGATCTTTTTCATCATCTTTCTCTGCATAAATGAAATTCTAACATCTCCCCCTTTCAACTCACAACAAAAACCCCAAACCAAAACCGAAAGCCAAAACAAAAAACATAAAAAAAGAGAGAAAACCCACAACAAAAAACCCACCAAACAACACAGAGAGGAAATTCCTTCTGTGATTTCTGCGAACAGACTCTTAAGAGCAGATTTATAAGGTCTCCTAGTCTCTAAACTGGCTTTGCTTACTGGAAAACATTCTTGCAAGCAGCAGGGCACCATCATGTTGTACAAGAGAGGGGTGATGGTGGGGCACTTGAATAAACAAAGTCACAGAAGAAAAATCCACTCAGAGTTATTAAATAGGATATAACCTCTGTGTGAAAAATTCCCTAAAGTATGGATTGCTGAAGCCCATGTCTTTCTCAAGGGAAGTATAACAATAATCTTGCCATGCTACTTCCCTTCCTAACAAGTGGTAGCCACTGCCAAAAACCAGTTAATCAGGTAACTGATCTTCAGTCTGGTCCTACTATTCTATTCATAAGGAGTCTCTTAATCTGAAACCCAGTGAGAGCAAATAAGTTGTGATTTAAAAAGGAAAAAAATAAGTAGAGAGTAATTCACACATTCTTCCCACTACCCAATAGATCTGGCTACAAATGTAGAAGTAACTATGAAAACAGAGAATTGAAAGCCACAAAGAGCCATAAATGGATTCATCAGATCCAAATTTTAAATAATTCAGCTTAGAAAGATTAAGTGGTGGTGGTGTTGTTATTGCAACTTTTTTAAGGCCTCAATTAATTCTAGAGAAAGAGAGCCAATGCACCTTTAAAACTTTCTGCTTAATCAAGTATAGCGAATGCTCATTTAATGATTGTCTTTTTGTACCAACAAGAAGTAACAACGCTTTTAGCAAAAGAAATGGAATGAGAGAGAAATTGCCTAATCAGCCCTACTCATGCAGTGCTTTGTGAGAGAGATTATTGAATTTTCAGTCTCTGCAGAATTTTAATGAAGCTCTGTCTTGCTGGAAAATCCAGCCCTTTGTCAATAAAGTTCAATAACTCGACCACCCATGTAATAAGATGTACTGCCTGCAATCTTTCACTTGCCAAAGTCAGAGCCCTGCTGGAGTCTCCCTGAAAGTTGGAAGTACTCATTTGTGTTGTGTATTTTCCTACAGTCTGCATGCAGTGGAATTTGTATTCACTGTAGTGAAGGTGTTTATAGTGAGGTAGAGAAAAAATTTAAATTTGTCTCAATGTGCTGGTTGCTATCCTAATAGGAATATTGCCCTGTGGAAAGGTAATACAATGAACCTGTCTTTAGGACCATATCTGTCACAGCAAAACTCTTCATTAAGTTACAAAATAAGCAACAAAGTACTGAGGAAGACAGAACTATAAGTAAGGGAGTGAAAGATGTTTCAGTAATGTCTGAGATGAGGTGAAAAATTAATGGGGAGAGAAAAAATCAGAAGGTCACTAAACAGGAGAATACCTTTGCAGCACTGCTGTTTGCTATCAGAAGAAAAGGGAGACCACTAATCTGCCAAACTAGACAGAGCAAATTTCAAGGTATATTCACAAAACTCTCCAATAACCAAAAACCAAAACCAATCAAAACAACCCCCAAATGAATAACAATAAAAACACCAAAAAAATCAAAGAAAGAAATGAAGCTAATTTGTCTAGATGGGTATGTAGTGACTATTATGTATACACCAAATTTTAAGTTTAAAAATAATCAGAAATTGCAGGGATGTGAGCAGGCTTTTTTCTATGGAATAACTGGCCACACTGAGGACCTATGTGTTGCTAGTTTCAAACAGAAGTTCTATATTTCTGGATTTACAGAACCTTTTGTTGAAGAAAATTTCATTGTGGCACTAACTTATTGCAGTGAGAAATTGTTTTTATATTAACAATGCATTTTTATATTAACTACATTTTTTTTTTCAGTGGAAAAACTTTTGCTGAAGCAACTTCTATACCAATTGCTCTCTAACTCTGGACTCTATTCTATGATGAGCAAGAAAGGAATTAAAATTTCTGAAGAAGAATTTGTTTAAAGGAAAATCCATAGATAGCAGTGGGGAGTTTGGATTTGATAAAACGAGGAGAAGACTCGGTCTCCTCTGATGAGAGGACACAAAGTTATTGAAGATAATGTTAATAAAACTAGTGGGGTAATACAGAGAATAGCACAGAAGCAGAGCAGCCACAGTAGAAGAAAACTTAGAATCAACTCTGCCACCAAGGTTGTGATGGAAGTGAAGAAGTGAAGAAACCTGTCGAATATATAGAAAGCAGCAGGAAGTGTGAATATTTTCTTGTCCCAGCTGCCCATAAATGTCTTTCAGACAAAGATTTACATGAACTGAATCTAATACCACAAAGTTAGATGGATAGAATAGACAGGGAAGTAATTAGAGATTCCCAAAGAATGAAGAATTGGCAGCCAAAGAATAATAATGCCATGGATGATGTTTGCTTTATAGAGACAGCAGAAGATCAGAAAGGTTTAATGCAGATTCTTATAAACTATGGAAATCTGTCAATTAAAATAGTGTGAGTAGCTGGAAATGTTGCAGACTGCTTTGGAGAAGAATGTTTGTTTCCTTCCTAATAAAAGAACCTTGTGGAAAGATGCCAAAAATGCATTAAAAGTTTCTCAGTGACTGCTCTGGCTGAAAAAGGACTAAGGACTGGTGACCCTAGTTTTGGATAGCTTTTAAGCTGAGTAGGTGTCTGAAGTTCCTGCTACTCTGACCAAAATACTCATCAAGTCATCCAGATTAAAGGATATGTGAGTAATAAAGGACTTCTTTTCCAAAACTCCTCACAGGTAGCATTATGATCCTCTGGGAATTTTATGACACTCACTGGTAGAAATGGGAAGAAATGAGATAGGAAACAGGTAAATATCTTAATATAAAATATTAAAAAAACAGTGCTAAAGCTGTGGGGATTTTAGTCAATGGAAGAATTAATATGGAAATAGAAGAAAGCAGACAGAGGGAGGCAAAGAGAATGGGTAGAAGTAAGGGAAAAAGGAAATTATTCTGGAAGGAAATGGAGATGATGGCACTGCTGAAGAGCAATTTAATAGAATGGAGCTGTCCATCATATTGAAAACTAATATAAGTAGAAAGACGGATTATTAAATACTTGCAGAAGAATTGTTTTCATGTCCAGTCAGGGCTAATCCCAGAGCAGGATAAGAATATGAATTGAATTTTTAAAAGAAAGAGACTTCTTTCCTGAGTACTTGCTGGTAAATAGGTTGGAATTGGAGTAGCAGATAATGTATTGGAGAAAGGAAATTTATAAATAAGGTATTGAAGAGAGTAGGCTTTTGAGCCCTCAGGAACTGACTGTTAAAGTCAGTGTTAAAAGTTAAAGTGTGAACAAAGCATCTGTTTTGGAGGATGTGTGTACCAGGAAAGATATAGCTGCCTGAAAAGAGAAAATATGAGAAAACACCAGAGGAAGAAACACATGAAAGTTAATGTTTGATGCATATGATGTGTCCTAATAGCAGTGAAGACAGAAGAAAGGATTCCCAGCAAGACTAGGAATCAGAGAGGGTGTGGCAAACAATGAACTTGCATGTACCAGCGTTTGTTTGCTGGAGTCAGATAATTGCCAGAGCATTTGTGGTTTATGTCTTAGAACAAATGTCTGGGAAGAGTCCAGACTTTGTCTTACTGAGTGTACAAAACCAACTGAGATTAACTGATGAACACAAGGTAAGAACCTTTTCCTCTGTACTTGCCAAGTAAACTCTCCAAAGGTGGGTGTAGGTCAGCCAAACCTTTTAAGTCATTTATTTTCCACCTCATAAGTTATTTAGATAAGGTAAAATGTGCCATTGAATGATACATCCTAGGTCAATCATGAGACGTGTTGCTTTATGCAGGGGTTACTGGGTACAATTCTGGCCATTATGTCAAAGGGAGTCTGAAAAGTCTATCTTAATGTCCATTTTAGTTTTACACTTCATTAACACAAAGTATTACATTTCATCTTCTTCATATGGAGACAGCATTCTTTATAGAATAGTGTGTTCTCTGTGTTCAGAGTGAGTAGTATTTTATTACAGGAGAGGATTCTTACTGCATCCCTTTCTACCAGTGTGGATCCATAATTAAAAGGTACTAGATTAAGCAGGTGCATGATTAAACTCTAGGTGGGACAAAGCGATGGCACCTCAGCAAAATGATTTAGTGGAGCATGTGTGTTGGTTCCCAGACTTCCCTGAAGACACAACTTATTCATTCCTGAGTGCACATCCTGTAGGCAATTCCGAGCCATAGGAGTAGCAGTAAAGGGACAGCAAGTGGAAGCCAGGAACATGTGAAATGCATGGGTTTCTGTGAAACAGCAATTCCTGCAAACACTTCCAAGACTACAGTTCAGTTGCAGTCTTGCAGATGACACCTATGTAGGTCATTGTGGCTAATTATATATCTGAGAGCTATTTTCTTTCCTGAAAAGGTGCGAATAACTGAATAGCTGGTTACCTCTCTGAGATGGCATGAGATGACAAGAATTAATTACACTAAATACAAGTAATTTTAACCTTGTTAAGAGCCTACATGAAAGGTAAGAAATATGGGTTTTATCCCTATGTTTGGTACAGCATTTCCTTCATTATGAGCAATTTTAAAATTTATTCTTGCTGACTAGTATTGTGTTTAAGTGTTTTGCATGAAGTGGGTTAAATATATGTTTTCTTCTCCTATATGTCATTTTATGTCTGTAAAATGTGGCTTAAGTTCTTAATATAAGATACTAGACAAGCACAAAGTTTAGCAATACAGTAAAAAATTGTTCTAATGAATATGCAAAAGTCAAGCCTGCTTTGAAAATAGGCATATGTGATAAAATATAGCTGACTAAAACTGTAAAAATATATGAAAATGAAACTGATACAAAACTGCATCTGTTTCAGATATAATGTACATTGGGACAGTGTAGCAAGTGTATTTCCATCAAAGAAGCATCAAGACCCAAGAATATCCTTGACCTTTACGAACAGGTATTTTTTCGCATTGGGTACATTTTATTTCATTTCTAAAATAAAACTTTTTCAGTTTAGTGCAGCTTAAATTTTATAACTAGAAAATACTGATAATCATGTTACTCTTCTTAGTTGTTGCCATTTTAAATTTCATTCAATACCATGATTCATTACATAACATGTACTTTACGTTTTTGTGTAAATAATACTGATACTGCTTTTATGATATCTGCACGGTCTCCCTAAAAGGAGACATTTTGACATACTAGCTCCTCTACATGCAGGAAAAAAGCTGAATTCAGGGTCAGGGTCAGGGAGGCTGAAAAGCAAGCTCCTTATTCTTGAAGTTGGTAGGAGTGGTTTCAAACACCAGCTAAGTGCTTGGATTATGTAATAACTGCTTGCATACATAATCACAGGTATTTCATGCCTTTCATTTCTTTTGGTTCTGTGAGTATCAGCGATTTCAGAGGATACTAAGTGATGTATGTGGGCTCCAGTATGCTGATAAAAGTCCAAATTGCAAACCTTTTTCTTTCTTTCATTCTGAATGCCTGTCCCCACCTTCACCACTTTATGTAAGGATCTTCACTTTCAAGACACAAAATAAAAGAGTGCTTAAAAAGTTGGATGCTGTAACAATGACAAAAATCCTACTTGTGAATCCACTCCTTTAAACTTTACTCTCGCTTCTCTTTTGTATTAAGCATATCCATATCTCCAGTGTTGTTTAATGTCTGCCTCTGTGTTTACCCTTCTTGAAGGAAGTGTAGGAGCGTAGGTTGCCGTGAGAAAGCGGATGGCAGGGAACTCGGGGTAAAATTCTGTTATCTTTTTTTTCTCTATTATATCCCAACTTTTCTTGATTAATCCTGTGCTAAAGCTAGAGGAGGATCTTTTATTTGCTTGGCCTGACTTCCTCATCCTAAAAGGCACTTTGATTTGCATGGAAGGAATGGCATTGGAAAGATTACACAGAAAGGGGCTTATATGAAGGAAAGCTGATTGAGAAAGCTTATTTTTAAAAGTCTGGTCCTTTTAGTTTTGTATTATACATTAAATTAGTTCTTTACCCTTTATACTTCTGTGCTCATGGTATGAAATAAAAAGTTAAAAAGAAGCATTTTTAATCTACCATAAATTCTCAGACACATTTTCGCCAAGAATGTGCAGCCTTAAAGCTGAGGATAGATCCAAGGAAGAGTTAGATGTCCTGTTGAGAGCTGGGAAAAGGTTAGCAAACCTGGCCTCATTCCTGCTTCCCTCCTGGGTGTAAGAGCAAAGGACACCAAGGGGTGGAGTCCATAGAGCAGCTGTTCTCAACCGGATTCTTGTGGTTTTAGAAGGGAGGTCTTGGTGGGTGGGTCCTGAACCACCCCCAAGGGAGTAACATATATTAGTAGAAGTACATAGACCCAATTTTTATAAAAAAGCAATGATAGACACTAATGGTAAAATGAGATAAATCACCCTCAGCTGGAAGCACTAAAGGTCATTTGTGATTTAGTACTCAGAGCAGCTTTGGAAAGGCAATCCTATCCTCTTCATTAATCATTAAAAGTCCTGTATTGAATAGCTTCTTTGTCTGCAAAAATTGCAAGATGCAGAAATTTTTGTTTTTCCTCCTTGATATTTAATTTTGTATTTTTCATGTGTAACACCCAAAGGCATAGCTTGTCCTTTTACTAATTCTTTCTCCAAAATCTCTTATTTCTGATGCTGTTGTAGAATGACACTTTTGCCCTCTCCAACTTCTCACTGTATAAATGGCAAAGAGTAAAGAAGAGAAAAAGTGAGAAAAGGAATAGGAAGCATTTTGTGTCCCAACTTTGCACAGCACTGAAGCTCAGATCTTGTCTTGTGTCTAGCAGCAAGTCTTGTTTTGCTGCTAATGAAAAGCCTTCTGCCACAGAAGATATATTTGGTGGCCTTCCTCTAAATCCATTGTTGAAGGATCCTCTTCCAGACTGCTCCTAGCTGGGTAAAGTATATTTTACTCTCTGAGTAATGTAGGTAACATATATATTTACACATTGATATGTTTTCTGTCCCTCTGGGAAAATGTGAAACTCATAATTATCCCACTAACGTGAATTTCTGCTTAACACTTGAAACAATAATAAAAGAAAACAGTTTATTCTAGTGAAATGTAAAGAAAAGAAATTAGCTACCAGATGTGAAAAATGAAGAGGGGATATGAATTTTACAATTACCCAAGATTTAAGCAGAGTTTTAGGTTTTCTCTGTTAAGTTCATTTGGTAGAGAAAAACAGCTTATTTTTACAACTTGTGAGAATAGGGGTCAATTTCTTTCCAAAACTTAACTTTTGTCTAGAGCTCCACATTTCCTTAGATAACCCTTTTGTCAGTGATGATAAGTATACTTCCAAAGACTTCTGGAGACTTTTAACTTTGATGAGCAGTTCAATCAACATACTCGGTTATGACATGACTTCTAATAGATCTTTTTTTTCACATACAATTGGGATGTGTCTCTTCCTATAAACAGGTTAGAGAGAATAAGCATTTCTGAATTGTCACAACAATTTCATCTAAGTCTGTAAGCTGTTATAGCCTACAATTCGAGAACAATTTAATTATGTGAACATTGCGACGGTAATAAGGAAGACAGCTTATTGCTAGCTCACAGCAGAGATTATACATGATAGGTAATGAGACAAAGCTGGCAGACAGCAGTAAACTTGGTCCTGGAAATTCCCCAGTTTGAACCTGCTGTTTTTGGAGAAGCATGGGCATGTAACTGTTTTCATGGCTCTATGGGTGCTTGTAGATGGAAACCATTTTGGGAGCTGCCAAATGGTGCCATGAAGTCCATGGATGCAGAGTATGTTTTGTGCCTCTCTGAGGCAAGGCCCAATGGACATAAGCCCTCAAACCAGTATTTTTGTAGAGGAATGTTTCACCTGGCCTTTATATTTGTATATCAAGTCTCAAAGAAGTGACTCACTTTTAAACAATGAATCAGAAGAAGCACAAACAGGAGGCAATTGAATTATAGATTTCACAGCAGAACCACATTTGGGTCATCGTGTGTCTTTTTGGCTTATTTCTCATGTTGCTTATGTAAGGCCTTTCACTATTGTGAGAAATAAATGGCTCAATAATCCTACCCTCCTCCAAATGGGTGGGATTATTTTTTTTCCACAGCCCCTGCCCTCTCTCCACCAACAATAAGTGAATAAGGGTATTGCTGGGAAGATGAAGAAATACTGATCCCAGACAGTGTGTTGCCCTCTGGTTTGATCCATTATGCACATTTCTGCTATTCAGGGTCAGAAAGAGACCAACTTTATTTTATGTAAAAAGTGATTGATGCAGCAGATGTGTTGCAAGGCTCAATGGTGAGCCTTTTATTTGCAATCCTCTGCTCAGCTGCTGGCTCTGTAACCCAGTGTGGACTGTCAGGACACAGATATTTAAATGTGTATTTCATAGCTGTATTTTCAGTGGTCATGTCTCAAAGTAGCCCTTTTGACTCAGGTGCCATGAAAGAAGACTTTCTATTTGCAATGTCATAGTCTTGTTTAGAATTCATCTGAGGGCTGAGCCTGTCACAGCTTCCTTACTAAATGAGAGAATTCACCTTTCTCATATTTTCACAGTGTCCATTGTTTTGATGATTTGCAGATTAGGCATGTTTTAAGTCAGCAGTGAAATTCACTGTGCCCTGGGGACCACCATCTAAGGGTAATTTTAGGCCCTGGCACCCTGACTTAGCAGACACAGGTGGATACAGCTGCTGTGCACACAAATGTTAAGCCTCTTGAGAAACAGCATGCAAAGCCGAGCAAGAAGGCAATGCAACATATTATTCCTGCAAATGCCTGAACTCAACAGAACAGCGGTTGTGAAAGTGTGCAGTGTGCTGACTGAGTCTGCCTAAATGTGTGTAATTGTACCCATTGTTCATTCAGTCAAAATTATGAAAACTGGTCCATTTTATTTCTTCTTCCCTCCCTTTCTCTGCTTTTGTAATATGTGACTTTTTCTGTACCTTCCTCTTTGTGTCCTCTTTACAAATGGCCTTTGCCAAATGAAAATGCCGCCTGGCATTAATGGTTAATACTCTGAAATAACATTGCAGGCTGTAATAACATTCCATGAGAAGTAAGCTGTTATTTTTGAAAATGTGTGTTCTGTACAACAGTAGGTAATATGTCAAAGTTCTTTCCTCCTTGAATGTGGAAGTCTGCATCTGTGTTATCTCCATAATGCTGAAGCAACAACATGTTGCCACTATCAACTTTTATCAAATTTTCAATGTATTTTGAATATTTTGTTGGGTTTTTTTTTACATTTAAAAATGTTTCTTCCTCCTGTTTATGTGAAACAAAAGTGTCCAAAACTGTAAAAAGACTGAATATATGTTGCTATTGTTGAGGAGGAGTTTATTTTTGACTTCTACACTGTTTCTAGGTTTTAAATTCCTCTCAATGTTCTCTTACTGAGTTACATTATCTCTCAGGTTTAAAGATTAATCATTAAGGCTTCTTTAGATAGCTTTCTGGTCAGACAGAACCCCCAACAGAAACCACTAGCTGTATTATTGAAATCTTCTTGCCTCAGAAAGTTCATCTTCATAACAACTGTATCAAAAAATTTATTAGCCTGAACTATGCCATATTTTACAAAATATGCCAAACAATGGAAATACTATCCAAACTGAGCTTTCGTAAGTACTGTTGGTATGAACTACGTCTCTGGGAGCCTTTTCTCACTAAGCCAGTTTGTCAGCCATTCTTCCTAAATTTTGTGTTGTTCACAGTGTTACTTGCTGGGATGGGAGTTTGTAAACACTTCCCAAACTTCCAGATGGGACAACAGTCCCTCTCTTCTGTTTCATATCTATCAAGGCTGATGCAAGACCCAAGTGAAGGAGGTAACAGGACTGGGGAACTCATGTAGACCCATTGCCTCCTTTTTCTATGTCAGAGCTCTGTAAAGCAAGATTTATTGCTGCTGATGCCACTAGGGAATGGCTGTCATCTGTGGCATAGCAGGTATGAGTGCTTGTGAGGAGTTCAGTCCCTCCAGGGAGCCCAAATTACTCTTCCCGATAATTTCATTACTTGGCAGGAGCAGCAAGTGTGTTCTTTCAAGAGTGAGGCTGAGCCTCAGGGGCCTTTTTCTCTTGCTTGCCAAGCAGCGGTTGCCCAGGCCTGTCCCTACACTGTGAGACCACTGAGCTCAGCGTCAGTCATGCTGCCTGACACCATGACATGATCACCACAATATTCTGCACTTCCAAAAATGACTCACTTTTTGACTGCAGGCAAGTCACATTCTCAGTGCCTCAGTTTCTCTATGAAACTCCCCTTTTTGAGGAGGTGGTGAAGGCTGGATAATATTTGATTAATGCTTCCAGAAACGGGGCTAATTATAATCTCCATTCACCCCTTCTTTCCTGTGACAGTACCATGAAATGTAATCAGTAACAATCAATCACCTAGAACTAAATAAAAAAGCCTTAAAAGGTAAAATGGAACTATTGTAGATGCTAGAGGCTAAAAAACTTTAAGAGGCCAGAAGTGAGATAGTTTGGATAATTATTTTTTGATGATGCTGGTAGCACAATTATTCAGTACATGCAAATGGAAAATATAAACTAATATAAATATATATGTATAAATATATAAATTATAAACTTAATATAAGTATAAACTTAAAAATGTAAACTCTAAATTTTACCTAGGGTTATTCCTAGGAAAAGCAAGTAGGGAATAGGTCTGTAAATGTCTATCTTCAGTCCTAAGAAGATGACAGTATGAAAAGGATGATGCAAGAAGGGCACTCTTACTCTCAGAATCAGGGCTGCTTCTGGTGGTGCACATGTGGACACTGCTATTCAGGGTTGGATGCCCTGTACTTTTTAATTCAGGATGAATCTTTCCTCTGAATGATGATTTATTTTTAATTTTGGTAAAAAACATCTAAACACATGCAATTAAGTCACCATTTAAGATCCCACAAAAGGAATCTCAATTGCTTTGAACCTCTCTTATCATGTATCCACATGACCATATGTGAATTCAAACACTGTCCCTTGAAATTAATTTTGTGTCAATAGCATGTGAATGGGAACTCAGCAGATATTTGCTTATACAATGAGGTGGGTGACAAGAAAATACTTATGACTTGATGGAAAGAATATAAAAACCGTTTGTCAGCTACTCAGTAAGGTGAGTGTTAGATATATTTAACAATTTTCTTTGATGGTGCTGTGCATTTTCTAATTTATTGGATGCCTGCTTCCTTCATAAAGTAAATTATGTATCATTAATCTTGCTTGGAAGCTGGTACCTTCAAGATAATTTAGTGATTATTTTCTTAGATAATCTACCAGTTAGGAAAGTATGATGTGATCAATATAGAGAACTAATCTAGCTATCAATGATTTATGTGTGTACATGTACAATATATGCCACACTACACTTGACCTCTCCTCTCAAAGGCATTCACATTTGTTTTGAGGAGTGAAATATTTTATTTCACATCTTTTGGCACTCAATGTTGTTAGAAGCTAAGATTTATAATGGCAAAGGGAGTACATTGATTGATTCCTACACTCATCTACCTAAACATTTCTAAAATGTGGGAAATTAGCACTGATTCTTTAATAACCTCTATGAAGCCAAAGCCATGAATCAGTGTGCACTGCAAGGTCTGGGCCATAATCAGTGTTGGGAGGACAGACTGAGTCTTGATTCAAGAAAGCAATTAAGCATGTGCTTAACTTTGGGCACATTTTATGCCTATGGTAATTGGCTACCACAAAACCCATGTCCCTTTATAGCACAGCACTGGAGCCCTGAGAGGACAGTCCAGAGCCCATCCTACTCACCTGGAAATCACATGAGCTTGCTATAAGAATGGCTGAAGTGGGTGAGCTGAGCAGGGACAGCTGGTGCCCGTTTACCCGCTAGATAACTCTGTCCACGTGCACTGCCGCAGCACATGGATGCACTGGAGCTTTCCCTGAGCCTGCTAGGGGTGGTGGGATGCTCCAGTGTCACTGCCTAGTGAACTTGTTCTCAATTGGAGCCTGGAGGCCACTGTTGCAAACACTACAGGGCCAGATATTATGGTCTAAGGATGCAGCAAAGATGAAACTGTTTTCCTGGAGGTATAGTCTATTGAGTCAGACCCTGTTCAGCAGATGCTCAACTATCTTCAAGGGCAAGAAATAGTCTTTCATTCCAGCTTGGTTGCATTTCTAACCTGATATTCCTGTTACAGTAATAAAAAAATGGAGGAAAGATCTATTTGCTTTTGGTGGAAAATGTAGCTTAATGAGAAAGTAAAATGGTTTGAAGAAAGTATGGTTCTGCGTGTCTTCTCCCAGCTGTGAGGTTTTGAAAAAAAATGGGTAAATAAATATATCTTTGATGAAGTCCATTTTCGCTGCCTTCTGTGAATTTGCTGATTCAAATTGGAGCTGGAAATATAATTACTACTACTTTCCAGTGGCAGCTATTTCTATCATGGTTCTAAACCAAAGGGATGTTTTGGTTGAAGTCTGTCCTCAGGTGATGTTCTGGCTGATAAATCAATGAGACAGATAAATCAATGGTGCAATGCTACTGAAATTAAAAGGCAAATACCTGGTCTGTGTTACTTTCATTTATACCATGTAAATTACAGTGGAGCATGCTCCGCTTTCTTATTCTATGGAAGAGTATATTCCAAGAGGTAAGAGAAATATCTGAACTTTGGATTGTCCAACTGAAGTTGATTTTTGAACTTTTAAGGTTTACTTATCACTGAAGCTAATGTGTTCCAGAAAAAGCTGTCTCACTTTGTGACCTTCTAATGACTAACTATTCTGCTCTATTTCATTTTTTATTTCACACCTCTCACCTTTGTATTTGGATGCCAGTGAGACGAACACCTTGAAAAGTGATTGAATTCAAAGGACTCCAAGTTTTTCCCTAACTTTGGTTTTATAGAAACCTATTTTTTGCTCCAGTTAGCTGGCCTCTTGGAGATTGCTTTCTGACAGTAACCTGGGAACACTGCAGCCTATTATCCTACAGGATCAAAGGACAAGTTTTTTTTTGCAATGGAGGCTTTTCCAATCTTATATCAACCATAGCAGGAGAGAATCTGCACACAGACAGTTGAACCCATTTGGGCTTCAGGATGTAAAGGGTTATTTCATTATTTTTTCACCTTAGAAAAATGTAGCTTGAAAGAGGGCTTGAGTCATTTAACAAGACATAATGGGATAAAGATGTATTCATCACTTTGATATATATAGACAACATAGAATTGTAGAATAATTCAAGTTGGAAAGGACCTTTAAGATCATTCGGTCCAACAATTTACCCAGCACTACAGATAATGTCACCAAATAATGTCCCTGAACACCACATCTACACATCTTTTAAAGACCTCTGGGGACAGTGACTCAACCGCTTCCCTGAGAAGCCTGTTCCAATACTTGGAAACCCTTTCTGTGATGAAATTTTTGCTAATAACGCATCTAAACCTCCCCTGGCACAACCTGAAGTAATTTCTTCTTATCCTATTGCTTGTTACTTGGGAAAAGAGACCAACACCTGCCTTGCTACAGTCTCCTTTCAGATAGTTGTGGGGAGAGATAAGATCTTCCCAGAGACTCCTTTTCTCCAGGTAAACAACCCCACCTACTTCAGCCACTCCTTATAAGGCCCATGCTCCAGACCCTTCATCATCTTTGTTTCCAGCAGGCAGATTTCCAGTCTCTCTGTCCCCAGCCTGGAGCACTGCATAGGATTGCTGTGACCAAAGTGCAGGACCCAGCACTTGCTCTTGTTGAACCTCATGGAGTTGGTGCTGAGTATATAACAGATGTTATCTGTTATACAAGAGACATTCTGTGGCCACCTGCTGCCTATTGTAAAGAACATGGGGCAAGGCCTTTCAAAAGATGGCATATTTGCCTGGATGTGTACAGGATCATCTGGTCTTTGCTTATGTCCAGAACCACTCAGATCCTTCCAATTTCTGTTCACTTGCTTTAGATGCTTAAATTTTCCTTAATGAAGTTTTCTAGAAAACAATATCTCCAGTGGTGCTGAGATCTGAAGTACAGCTGTTACTTCACCTATTTGCTCCTTAATGGCTATGGAAGACATTTTTGGAATACAGCAAGCACATGGGTCCCTGCACCAAGATGAATGTTTTACCCTACATCCTTTCATTCAGTGACTTAGTCATAAGAGCTGTCACTTCAGAGACGGGAGATTGAGATTAATTTTCTCTCTGCCTGAGAAGGTTTGAATCTGCATCTCCCACACTAATGTCTGAATATCAGTCAATTAAATATCATGGGGTGAATAATCTCTTTTTCCCTTGAAACAGTACCAGTTCATATGGAAAAAAATAAGTGAAAATCTGATGGGGAAAAGACAAGGACATTACTGCTTCAGAACTACAAAGCTACAGGGGAAATGGAAAAAATATTTGGCTTCAATAAACCTTATGTGTATATTCACTGAAATTATACAGGCACTGAAACTCAGGTCTCCCCTTTGCCAGATGGGTGGCGCAACCATCTGTGTTTCTGTGGATTTCATAGGACAAAAAAGGTCCTAAAATGTTGATGTTGTACAATGCTTAATTCTGGTTGCAAGGGCCAACTACCTTTGAGAATCTAGCACTGACTTTTTGCAATAGCTGGGGTGTTTTATAGTTAGTAATTATGGAAATTATCTATTATAATTTGCATTTTTATATACTTCATTCACTTAGCTGAATAATTATAGCTTAGGATTTAATTATCCCAAACACATATCCTTCTTGCCTCTAATTTTAGTCTGTTCTACTACACCTGTCTCTCATCTGCTGTGTTCATCTCAGTCACAATATGTCTGGAATTTCATAGAATGGACTGGACTCATAGAATGGATTGGGTGGGAAGGGATCTTAAAGATCATCTGGTTTCAGCCCCCTTCCACTAGACCAGGTTATTCAGAGCTCCATCCAGCCTGGCCTTGAACACCTCCAGGATCACAGCTTCTCTAGACAACCTGTGCCAGTGCCACACCACATTCACAGTAAAGATTTTTTACCAAACATTTGATCTTAACCCACTCTTTTAGTCTGAAGCTATTCCCCGTGTCCTGTTACTACATACCCTTGTAAAAGGCCCTCTCCATCCTTCTTGTAGGCTCCCCTCAGGTACTGAAAGGTATTTGTCTTCTATATCTTTCTGTTACTAAGGTTTCCGATCTCTGTGTCAATGACTTGTTCTCTGAGCTGTTTCAGTTTGTATACCATTCTCTAAATCTTCTTAGAAGCTACTTTTTTCCCTTTTGGATGCTGTTTCCTCCTTGTTAAATATGGTCTTAAAATATAAATAAAACTATACTGTAGATCTACTAATTTTAAGCAGTATCTTTCCGATTGTGAGATAATTGTTTTTATAAAGTTTTTTAGAATATAAAGTGAAATATAAATATGTTTAGAATACAAAGTGAAAAAGTCACTCTAAAGGAGAAACTGCTAACAATGCAGAACAGAAATTTTGAACTTTTTCACTTGCAACTCAGCCAAATCTGTGGTAAGAAAAAGAGTGCTGAAAAATCTTCTGATGACAAGCTATGCCATTAAACTTCCTGACGGCTTCATTTCTTATCAATGTGGCAGTCCTACAAAGACAATGTTTTCATTCTCTCCTGTTTGATTTTCTTGTGCTTGGCTTATCAGTGCTGACTGATACACAACTTATGAAATTTTTATTTTAAGAAGAGGCATTACCCCCTCAAAATAGCGGAATATTTTGAGCTCTCCAAAAAATATTGAATTTTGCTATGTTGTCAGTTCTTGCTGAATGCCAATGGAATAATCTGCCTCTGGCACTGTTACAATGGTGAAAGCAATGTTCTTGAGATCTGAAGGTAAACAAAATCTGGTTGCAACTGTTGAGCAACATCTGCAGCTCTTGGAAAGTAGAACAAAGAAGGCAGCAACAAGAGTCATATTATTTACTTCCCTTTATTTTCCTTTGTGAAACCAGAATATACATAGAAAGCTTTTTTTTTTTTTTTTAAAAAAAAAATATTTTATCTTATCTGTAGGTGGTGTCTATTGCAGCTGCCAAAGTATAAAATGATGGAGCTAAACCTCTTTGCTGAAATGATGTCTGAGGCTAATTTATCTGTCACATGGCACCCTACATTTGGACACACAAGAACTGTTTATGGGAGAGTCCCCCACTGGTAGGATCACTGCAAGTGATTGGCATATGAAGAAAATTCTGACATACTAAAGTTAGGAAATACAATCTCCATGTAGAAGTTGTTGCTGGGAGGCATATGTCTCATTCTAACCTGCTGGGCTGTGTACTGTTAAACCTGGGAAAGAACAGGAGTGTGATTATGAAAATGAAGCTAGATACCTGCGAACAAGCAAGCAGCAATTTTCCTGGGATATGACACTGTAAGTGCAGAGTACTCAATGCCAGCCAGGTGGAAGGTTATAGTAGCTGTTTAAAATCAACTGTGTTTAATCGGTCAAGCAGCACATTTTTGGGAAATGTGATTTTGTTTTCAAACTAGGTTGGACAGCAGGTTCCTCTGTAATGTATTCCATATCATTGCCAGCCTCCAGCCATTAACTGTGGATAGACTTACCCTGAATTACCATGGTGAGCCTGAGGTTCAGATTTCAGCCTTATGTATTTATTATGAATAAGATTTCAGAGCTTGGGAAAATTTGGAGCTGTGTGTAGTGACACTGGTAATTTGAGTCACCGTATGAGCCCAAGCTATAGTATGTCTGCATAGAGGACAAGGAGTGGAAAGAATAAAAAAAGTTCTTGAGGTGATTTATCTCTGTTAGAGATAAATTATACATAGCAAGAGTGAAACTTGCATGTGTTGGAAGCAGAACTGTTGCTGCATCAGACTGTGATCATGATGGGCCTCAAAACTATCTCAGCTATCGCTAAAATTTATAATGGGCTGCTGTTTAACTACCTTTAGTAAATGGCAGCTGAAATACAGAAAATGTTCAATAAGTAACTGAACAATAAACCAACATGAAAACCTCATCTCTGAGTAGCAAAGCAAGAAGCAGAGAATCTGCTTTGAGAAGTATCAGTGATGTAGAAGTGCCAGTAAGATGCTTCTAAAATGGAATAGAAGAGGGAATTGAACAATCTGAGCAATACAATGTCTCTCATTTCCCATGTATTTACCTTTCCTGTTTTTAGAATTGAATTCAAGGGATTTTCTGGTTGAAAAGTTTTTAAGCAAGACCACTTACTCCCTTTCCTAAAATAAAGTGTTTTTTTCTAGGATAGGTCATTCTACTTTTATTCCATATGTAGTAGCATCCGGACTGTTGGCTGTACTCATAGTTGGTAGCAGGTCTTTATAGAAGTAACAAAAGAAGCAGTTCACGACTCCCAGTTCAGAAAATCCCATTTTCTAAAGAAAACCAAACAAAACCAAACAAATCCTTCCAGAAAATGTAAAAATGTAATTCCAGATTCTGAGATTTCAAGATACTTGTGTTCAAAGAATGCAGAAGTCATCTCTTCATTCAGCCTCAGACTTGGAAACAGAGTTAATGTGGTCCTACACATGACTATGACACAGTAAGAGCCTAAGCTGCTGTGCAACAAAGATAATTGCATATGCAGAGACTAAGAAATCCTGAGAAAAGTGCTAACTCTCATAATTGCGTCCCAGGATATAAGAATGAACCCATGCTAGATTCTTTCCAGCTTGTAATAGAGATATATAATCAATTATTTTCAGAAGATCTCAAATCCTGTAAGATCAGGGCTAGGTTAGACAGGATCCAAGCACAAAAGACATTGAATTAAAAGACAATTGAAAAGAGTTAAAGAATACAAAGTGAAAGCCAAAGTCCCAGCAGAAACCGCTTTTGTTCTCATAGCTGGGGGCAGAGTCAGTGATCTTTCCTGATAATAAAAAGTAAACAAAATAAAATGTGACAAGATATTCAACTTGACAGATGGTTTAAATTTTAATACATCCAGCTGATGTTTAAGGGCTAGCAGATTTTTTACTGTTTCAGCCACCAAATCAGTGTGAACTCTTAAGCATATGGCTTTCAAATTTTCAGATTTCCCAACTGTAAGATGGAGACAATTGAATTATATCTTTTTACACTGTTTTTTTCAGTAGCTGAAGATAAGTGAAGGTTTCTGTGAATCTCGTGAGATGGAGCAAATTGAATGTAAATGCTTTTCATGTTCTTGGATACTTGCATTGCTGATCAATGGAGACACAACTACTGTGTCACTTTGCTCGGGTACAAGAACTGAGAAAGATCACTTCTCAGTCAAGCTTCAAACTGTCTCCAAGTGCTTGTGACATGGGAGAGAACTGGACTCAGGTTCTGGATCTATCCAATTTTAATGGATACATTTTCATCCAAATTTTCATCCAAACAGAAGTCTGTCTAAGAGCCATGAACATTGGGCTGAGTTTCAAGATAAGCAAGCAGGGGGGAAAGTACAAAATCAAGCCTCAATATATCCTATGTCTAGTTACTCACACAGCTGTAAAAAAGAAATCCATGTCTCTGCATCCCCCTCAATCTGCCCCTCAGGCTGCATAAAATTCCCCTAATTTTTCTGTCTCCCCCAGTAGAGCTAGTATTGTTCATCTTAGACTGAGCTCACAGACAAGCTTCCAAGCTTTCAAAACAATACTTGCAGCAACTGCAAAAATGCATTAATAGCAGGTGTTTCTGTAGTTATATTAAATTTTTGGTTTCCTGTATTAACTGCAGAATAACAACACTGTTACTCATTCTAGGATATTTTCTTTGTGAATCATGTCCAGCTACAAACTAATATGTTCTGATATATATATATATATATATATATTTATATATATATATGTCACCACTTCCCTGAAAAATCTTTGAGAGCTTTATCTACATTTAAAACGAGGCATTACATTCCAGTTGTTAGACACATTGCTTTGCTTTTCTGAGTTCTAACATAGCTGATGTATGACTCAGAAAACAGATACATTATTTGGTTTTGCTGTCATCAATTTCTCTAGCACGAGAACAATAGGATTACAACCCACTCCTACACTGCTAAGAAAATTTCTGCCAGTTAGGGCAAGTAGTACCATATGAATCAACTTTCCCCTGTATTTTTTCAGAGCTGCAGGTACTTGTTTTACTTTGCCATTACCAAGTTTCACTTCAGAAACTGTAAGTATTGATCCAGTTTCTATTACCAACATATGAGCCCAGCTGGCACAAGAGATGCTTAGATCCATTGTGTAGTAAGAGTTAAAATTCTTGGGCTGAAGTGACCTCAAAGAAGTAAGACAGATAGATCTGAACCTTTTGCACCACAGCAAAAGTGGTGCACAGTTCATTCCTCACACCACAAGCTGCATAGTCAGCATGATGCCACAGGGACTATTACCTTTCCATCAGAATCCCAGTATTTGTCTTGTGGTGTATCCTTTCAGACACAGCTGCTGCATTTCACTTACTTGTCTCCCTGGCACTTCGTTCTTCCTAAAGAAAATTCAGATTCCTTCTGATCTTACTGACAGATGGGGTGTCCCATTTTCTAGTATTATCAAGCATATAATCTCAGTGGCAAAATTTCTCATTGAGTTAAATGCACTTCAATATGACCAATTCTTCTGTTGGAATGTGTTCTTGATTTTCACAATTCCAGGTGTCGAGTTACAGATGGGAAATTTCCCTGAAAAGGTTTTTTTAACTGCTCATGAAAATGATAAGCTAAAGTTTGAGATTCTGGAGTAAAGCCTATGGAAGTGGAAAAAGAAAAGCCCAAAGTACCATCAACATTCAGAAAGTTCTAGATCTGACCTATTAAAACAGACAAGCCAGATATGTCTTTTCATTTCAGTGATGAAATAAAATTAGCTATTTATATTTGAGCTCAGAAATCTCAGCTGGGGTAAAAAAAGGTTCATATCCTCATTTTTGAAGGACCCATATGGATTTGCAACAGAACAACTAAGATTCTTATGCATGAAGACTGATTGAAAATGTATATGTATAAAAACACCAGAAGAAACAATACAATCAGAAGAATGGCATGAATTGTTAACCAAGAAAATGGTTGTTTTTAACTAAAATCTGAAAAGTGTGTATTTGCATCAGCACAAGAAAGCTGTTGCTCTGATAAGGCCACAGCAGGGGTGACCTCTCAGCAGAAATCTTGTGCTCTAATAGCAGGAAAAAGGTAACAAGCTACAACACTCTGTGTGCCATTTCTTTCCCTACCTTTTATCCCAAGACAAACTTGTTCTAAGATTTGTGGAGAATGAAGCAAAAACATATTTTGAGGTAAAAGTTCATGATACCTAGTGTTGCTCCAGCTGTGTCTGAAATAACCCTAGGTGATGATGATTCTAGACTTATTCCTTGTGAAAAACAACCAGCATTTAATCAGCCTGTCTTTATGAGAGATTTTTCCTTCTTACTAGTTTATAGTCCCCTGAAATCAAATATGGTATCTACACCATTATATTTAAAAATCAGTAAGACTTTAATTGAGAGAAAAAGCCCCATATAAACCCTTTGCATTCAGAATAGTAAAATCATGCCCAGATCAAAATTAATTCTCATAGGTTATAGGTAAAATTCTCTGATTTTATATGGATCTGAAATTTGTACCAGAATTTGGCTTATCAAATAATTATTTTACTGAAGTTTCTTCAGACTTGCTTGCTCCCTTTATCTCTGTGAACATGACTGCCAGTATAGTCACCATAGGTCAGCAGGTGACCTGCAGGGAAGATGTTTCATGGGCATTTTACAAAGAAAAAGTGTTCAATTTTCTCTTCCAAAAAATGAGGGGCTGACTGTCTGCACGACTGGATGCTCATTTTCACCAACCATTTCTTTAAGGGATAAGTAGCCATTCTGTTGAGTGTATTTTAATGCTGTTAATCCAGTTAAGTGCTTGTGCAAAGGAGCCTGACAATAATGGTTAACCCATCTGAAATCCACCCATAATTGTCAGGATCTGGCAAAAGGCTGCCTCAAACACACTGGCTCGTACCCTGCAGCTGACATGTCTTCTTCCCTTAAAGCTCCCTTTCTGTACATCTTTCTGACTTGGTTTATTTTGTCATGTCAAGTAATGCCATAGCTGTGACAGTCTTGTTTCCAAAGCCTTTAGACTCATTCCTGACCGGTTTATCTCAGAAAAACTCTTTTCTTCTCTTTTAATCATTTATTAATTATAGCTGGTGTCTTCAAAAGCTGGTTTTTCACAGTGTTTAATGTTTGAATGATCTTACTATGGCCATAAGCTACAAGACAAAGGATCATGTACTGGGAATGATTTTCTGACATGAAAATCAGTTTTTGCATAAGTGAAATGTTCTGAAGAAAAAGATGAATAAATAAATTTTGTCCTGGCTTTGCTCATCATCAAACATATTAATTACTGTAATGTAAAAGTAATTGAAGTAATTATTGTCATGTGTAAATATATATTATATTGTGAAATGTTTAAACTTTATTCAGTGGGCCTAAACTGAATAATTTCAATAGAACTTTGAACTGCACTTTTTATTGCCTTTTGACTGTTGTGTCTTTCATTGGACTCATTACTGCTGGAAATTATGCACACTGTATAAATGTATACATGGACCCTTTAAATTAACTTGTTTATTTAACACACCTGGTTGCACTGAGTAATTGGCAATAAACTCTGCAATTCACAGCCTGTTCCTCTGGCTTGGTGAAGCCGATGTAACTGTCAAAGAGATGGTGCTGGTCAAGGTAGGACTGTGTAACAAGCCCCTGGAGAAAGTTTTTCTGAATCATGTTTTTGGATGTAAGGATATAACATCTACCCAAGCTCCATGCTGCAGTACTGGTGACTTGGCAAACACTTCTATGTTGCAAATTTGCTTATAGCCTAGCTACTTAAACTGTTGTATTATGTAAATGCTGTTGCTTGCTATCAATATTTTTGGATGGGTATGTAAAATGTAGACAGCTGCATATTAAAAAGGCCCTGCTATGAGCTAGTTGGAACGGATTGTTGTTTTACAGAAGTGCGTGTTGGCTGTGCAAAACTGAAATAGAAACTGGACATTGAAAAAAGGAGACTTGCTAGACTTCTCAGCTCCTATGATTACTGGACAATGTATGCAAACCAAAATATCCCATGTCAGGAAGAAGGGACTGTGTTCATAAATTCAGGTATTTACAGTGTGGGCCTACATACTTGAGCTAGTTACATAAACTTTTATAAATGTGTGATCTGACCTGAATGTGGAGCTTAGAATTTAGTGTTAAACTGAAGGCTGTTGGCAAACTATTTGATCTGATCAGTTACAGTGTAAACTCTCATGAGTGTATATGGACAACATTTCCAGTGATCATGAAGTGGTTCCAGACAACACACAGAGATGTCAACATGTACCTAAGTTTGTTTGCTTCTTGTAAATATATGTTGCATATTCCAGGTCATAAAATTCAATGCTGAATAAATCCTTCAAAATTTTTGGTAAGGTTATTGCTTATAGTCATCAGAGGATTTCAAAGAAATTTGCAGGCACACACTATGGCTAAAAGTATTACCAATGCCATATGACAGAGTAGTGGTGGCAAAATCCTCAAGAGGTTAACGTTATAACTAATTACACTGATGCAGTTATTGGAAGTGCACACATAAGCAGAAAGCAAAAGACTTAAACCAACCCAGATAACTGTGTGTAAGTCAGAGTCTGTGTGTCACATAGCCTATCCTTGGCAGCTGTAATGAGACATTGTAGGGGGACCACAAGGCTGAAAATTGCTAGAGTCAAATTCAATGCAGCCTCCTTCAGGCCTATAGTTCTTTTCAGTTTGGTGGGTTTTAGTGCAGATGTGCAGTTTGGTGGAGCCTTGTAGGTGCTCAAGGCAGTAGCTATATCTTGCATTTGGTCTTTCTTGCACACAAGTTTGTCATCTGCATGCTGCACTGTATCAACTTTTATTTTCTTGGTATGCACTATGCAAAAAATCCTCAGCTCTAACAGATCACAGAAGGTAAACAATTTCCTCAAAGGCACAAGAGAAAGTGGTGACAAAGCTCAAAAAAGGACTGAATATCCAGGCCCTCTAATCTCTTTGCTATAACTTTTTGACAGCATTCTTTTCAGAAACTGCTCCAGTACCACAGTTTTTAGGAGAGGAGCTGTATGCCAGACTGAAAGAAGTTCAATTGAAAAATAAAGACAATCAGCTCTTTATGATTTCTTCCAGGAAAGCTTAATGACATATCTCAAATTTTCACATTTGTGAAGCTGAAACTGGTTAATTTTTCTCCATATAAAACAAGATATCAAGAGCTTGACAGTAATGAAACATTCATTTTCTTTATCTTTTTACAAGGCAGACAATTTGTAATTTTATGGTTGAAAAAGCTCGTTTTTAAACCTTGCATGAGGATGTTATTGCTAGAACTATTCTGATGTCAACTTTGTTGAAAAATAATGAGTATGACATATTCTGAATCTGCTCGCTTCTGAAGGGGGAAAATCTTTCAAAACAAACTGAGAAACTGTTTTCAAAAGGTTTGGAAATCTTGTACACTTTCTGTTTTGATTTGTCAAGACAGCTACAATGTATATTTTCACACTAACTTTATGCTTCCTATAACTGGCCTTTCTCTGGCCATCTTGAATGTCTTTTCCTCATTGAGTGGAAAAGCTTCCTTCTTAACCTTTCTCTCGTACTGGCTCTTCCAGGGCCCTGCTGCACTGGAAGTTCATCAGTTCTGGTATGAGCGGACTTGTTTGCAATTGATAGCCAGGTATCACACAAAAACATAGAAATGACTGTTCAGCTGAAGACCTTTTTTCCCTGAGAGTCTCTTCAAAGGCTTAAGCAATTTTATACTTGGGACTCTTGAAGTTCTTTTCCAAAAAACTGAGAACCTACATCCTCCAGGATTTCATAATAAGCCTTAATTTTTTTCCCCTGTCTGTTTCTATGCCAAGGAAATAAGCCCAAAGGGATGAAACATAAAATTTTATCAGAGGAAAAGAAAAGGAATAAGAGTAAATAAGCATGGTAGGAAAATATGAATGATATGATCAAATTCCTGCCAGGGCATCCTAAACTACAGAGTCAGTGAGGTATCTGGCTTTTACTTTTCTGGCCTTGTTAGTAAGGTTTCAGGATTGATTGCTTCAGTTTTGAGAACATCAACCTCTGAGCAAATCTTAACCTGTAACCTATATCCAGAAACCAGTGCCTTCTGATATTTGAACAGTGAGCTGCTCAGGGGGAGTTCAGGCTGCTTCAAAGCTGCTTGTTTTGTCTCCCAGCAGATGGTTGTGTTCTCCTTCCTAAGCTAAACAAGCTCTCTAGGATCTTTGAAAAGACAAATATTTATTGAAATTATATTTGCAAACTGACTGTAATTTAGCAGCTTTGCAGATTTTGTTGACCTGTACCGTGGAATCCCTCTTGCTATGGAAAGAAAGGTTTACTAGTACGTATATTCTCTGAATGGCTGTCAGTACTCACGGTGTTTGAAGTGGGGGCTCAGTCACATCAAGGGTTTTCCTATATAAGTTAAATCTTGCTTCTGAAGTTAAAAAAGAAAAGTCTTTAATTTCAAAGCAGTGTAGCAGAATGCTTAAACTGAAGGAGATTGTCCCTTAACTCCTTGAAGACAGTAATTTGAAAGCTAAATTTTTATCTTAGTTATACCTGTACACCTATGGTCTTTTAGCAGAATTACCATATGAAAAAAATATTTTCCTTGTTCTTCATTTGACATGACACCTGCCCCTGAGCTCACTGACATCTGAAGATGTTTGAGAACTGTGCTTTTATGTTTGTGTTCTTTGTGGTCTGTGTGCTCACAGGCCCAGCCTGACAGATGCTGCAGCAGGCTGGAAAGTACAAGCAGAACTAAGATGCTTACTTAGTTCTTACTTGATGCCTTACTGTCATTAAGGTTCTGAACTCCTCATTATGGAGAATTTAGCTTTGAGGGTATGTGCCTGAAACTTTGTGGGTTTCATGGGATGTAATGCCAACATCAACACTGTGAACCCCAAAATGAGGGCAAAGGGGTTAAAGCCTTTTTTGGCTAACAACCCCTCATGCAGTTGTGTAGCTCTATCATAAGCCGCAGCACACCATGCTTAGTCAGACAGTTTCAAGTTCACAAAGATAATTTCTGTGATGACCTCCATTAAACTGATTTGTGGAATGTTTCATTTTTTTCTCAGCTTGGACATATCTTATAAATTTCAGAAGTCAGGACCTGTTATATCATCATAATGGCTTTCCTGTAGAGGGAGGTTTGGAACAAATCTTTTCAGTGCAATGGGGATCCTTTTATGATCACGAGCATCAGCATGTAGTAGGATCCTTAAAATAACATTATGACTTTCATGATTTTTCCTTTGTTGTTGCCTTTTAGTATTTCCTTCGACTTGCTTGCCCAATTCCAAACTGCTGTGTTTTACAAGGGTCTCATGTTGCCCCCTCCAAGAGATGAAGTACAGTGCTCCTGCTGTATATGCTAGTAGCCTGTGTTGAGCTCTGGTTTTGAGTTTAGAAGAATGCCTGCTGTCTCTATTACCAATTTAAAATAAAAGTCTGTCTCCCTCTTGCATCAGAAGGAAAAAAAAAAAAAAGTGCTTCAGTTTTACATGCAATACTCTGTATAATTTTTTGAGTAGGTCCAAAATGGTTAAGAACCTTTTTGCTATTTTGGACACGGTTTTTTTTAGAAAAAAATATTTATTTTTTAAAATTTTAAAAAATTTTGTTTAGAAGCTGTATCACGAGTTAAAAATATAACCACGGTAAGAACTACCAAGATCTGACAGCACTGGCATTTGCAAGCCATTGTCTCTATACTGTCGGGATGAGGTTTTTAGTTATAAGTTTAATGCAATGTGTAAGCCCAAAGAGAGTGTATAGAACTTTATAATGGTCTGATAAAGATATCCACTTTAAACAAAGCTTGCCATTATGTCCATTATATACAATAAGATATCCATTCCAAACAAAGTTTTCAGAACACAAAATGTCATCAAAAATTTAAGAACTAGCAGCATAACTGCTCATATGGGAATAATGGAAACTAAAACTGACTAAAAAATGGGGATCTTGACTGAGCAATATTCATTGCAACAGTAAGGAATTAAAGATGTAAAGGGATAAGAAGTAGAAATTAATAAGAAAATCTCCTTATTACAGTTCATGTTCACTGTCATCCACCATGACTTTCAGGTGCTATATCAATAGCCTGACAGAAATGGAAGATTGTCATTTCAGCTAAGAATAGTATTTTAAGATGTCTGAAACCATTTCAGTTTTAGTTTGTCACTGATGTACATCTGGAATAGCCATACTGATTTTTCTGGATTTACTTCAGATTCATACCTGCATTTCCCTATGAACAGTAGTGAATGCCTCTTTTGAAGAGAGCAGCTGTGAAGTCCAGTCTCACCTTGTGCACAGCAGCTCTCGTGAGAAAGCATGAAAATGAAAGTGCTGAGTGTTTGTTGCACGGCCTGGTGCGTGCAGAGGCTCCCTGCTCTCAGAATAACTGGCTGTCACACTCTCGTTAGGTGGCTACCAGTGCCAAGGATCGTGACGGGTATGTGGAGTGCAAACTTATTATCACCAACAATTGTGTCTGCTTATTTCTTGCATGAATGGATAACATCTTCAGCAGAGCTGGTCACATATCATCACTCAGGTTTAAGGGCTGTTGATTGGACAGAGGATGGTTTGTGGCTATTCATAAAGAGGAAGAGTGAAAATATGGCCAGTTTCACATTTTATAACTGCATTTGCAGTTCCAGGGTAATTACCTACTAAATACACTCCAAAACCTCTTCTAGATGCAGCAGGTGAAAAGTGCAAAATGTGGAGGATGCAGAATAAAGAAATGCCTTGATGCTTACAGATGTTTTAGACACATCTTCTCATAATTAAAACAGCTCTCTGTCAGCTACTACAAAGGGCTACTCATACAAAATGCTCAGTAACTCTTACAGTTTATTTTTCACCCCTAATTTCCAGACTGTTCATAGGGTCTGTTCTGCACAGTTTTGTAAGGTACCACACTTTCTTGGGACAAGCTGATTCCACATAGAGTCAAGGGCATGTTTTGGAATTGAGCAATGAGAGTGGTGCAGAGCACTAGGTGTAGATAGGCACACACTGGGTGTGGGAGCAAGGGTAGAAATTCCCATTCAAAAGGGAAGATTTGACCTAGGACTAGGTAGGAATTTACTCTGCGACTAAAAGCAAAGGCATATCTGTGCATATCTGGTATCTGTGGCATACAGGGGGTTCCTAAAGACAAGAAAGAGGGATATTTAAGTGGCTTTCTGTGTAGCAAGAAAGGGTAACTGCAATCCCTGTGGGCTAAGGGAGCTTGCAAATGTTTATTCACATATATTTGTCTGCTTACTGAGGCCCTGCCTTTGGAGTGATGGCTAAAGCTGAGATACAGAATGACTGCAGTAAGAAAGTACTGGTCTTAATGAACTATCACAGATAAAAAACCAAAACAAAGCAGAAAGATGAGAGGTTTTCCTACTTGCTATTAGCTCCTGCTGAGAAAATATGGAAAAACTATTTGACTTTCGATTTTCTTTTTAAATTTTTACACCTAAGAGCTATTTCATAGCTTCCCCAGGATGTATTACCTAAATCACTGTCCTTGAGATCAAGACCGAGCCCAGAAGGCTGGTGACAGTAGTAATTAATGTAAGTAGGTTTCTTTGGAAAAAGCTGGAAAGGGAAAGAAAAGCTTCTGCCACTGCTGACTACATTTTATAAGAGTAAAGCACTTCAGTAAGCATTTCAACACTGTAAGAAAACTCCTTGTTTCAAACATTTCCGTCATCTTTCCCTCCCATTTGTGTTTTTGCATGATAGCTCCCAAGAGTATTGTGACTGGACTAAATCATGTGAATGACATTTCTCAAGGTGTCCTGCTTTCATTGTGCTCTGCTGCTCTTCTGAAATAAGTCAAGTTTTTTGAACTAAAGACTCATGACTGTGCTGGAGCCCAGGATCCCCCATGAAGAGGCTCCTGATCTAGAGAAACATCTGGATGCTGGATTTGGCTGGTCCTGACTGCCAGCTGATTTGGAGACCACTGTTCTTTTTATGCATTTTGCTCTCTTCCTCTTTGCATGGCTGGAATAGGATTTAGATGCTTTCTGAGAAGCTGGTTATTTCCCTGCATAGGTCCCTGTTTTTGATTCTGAGCGGCATTGATGGACAGTGGTGCCTGCTCTCCTAGCTGGAGGACTCTGTGATATACCATGAGAGAAGGGGACACAGAAAGCCCTGAAGATTTTGAGATCCATGAAAAAAAACCAACAAAAACCACTGAGGAAAACCATCAAGAATTATCTATCTGCTGCAGAACAAGCTGCTTATCAGAGTACCACTGTTTTCCTGGACCCTTCCTGCCACCTCTGAAAATTCTCTCTCTCTGGTTCAGGTTCATAGCCAGTGGTTCATCTGTATCTGAATCTGCTTTTTAGGTCAGACTTTGGGACATAGAAGAAAGGCAATGCATAGGGGCATTTCCCTGGAGGAACTCTTGAGAATTTCTGATTCTCTGATGCATTTTGGTATGTGGCCTTGTGCAGGGACTGGCCCTCTTTCTTCCTGTCTCTTCCACTCATGTCTTTAATGCTGCCTCTCTGTGAATCTGGTGGCTGATGGCAATGCAATAAATGGGCTCTTCAGTGCATGATCCCATCCACATATGGAGAAGGGGTTTGGCTACAAAAAGATTGTTACTCAAATATTACAGTAACCTTGCCTCATGGGACAGCACTCAAAGCCAGCTCAAAAAACAGGCTACTAGAAGAAGCTCATCTGAAAATAATATGACTTTGAAATTCTCTCTTTGTGAGAACCTTCATAGAGCAAAGCTGTAGAATGCCTAAAATAATGTCAGATTATGAGCTGAACTGAAAGAAATATAAAGATGATGCTAAATGATTAGTACAATTTATACATACACAATAGTTCAAATATATTGTAAATATGCAATAAATACACAATATAAATGCATGAATGTATAAGGGGGACAAAGCTGCCTCTTTCAGAACATTACAGATGACAGTAGTGACAGCCAGTGTTGTTAGTGCTGAGAAGCTGTACGAATTCTATATGCTAACATTTACACCCCTGTCAAAGGCTGTATTGTTTTAATGACCAAATGCTCCTTATTTCTGAAGAAATTTTCAGGTTTAATGATGCCAAAAAGGTACAGCCATTTTAGGAGCTTAAGATTTCTACTTTTTTATCAGGAAAGGGATTGTTGGACCGTGTCAAAGAAATAATCTGAGTTGAGGCTGTCAGCTCAGATTCTTGGCATTTTGCTTAGTGATTGCCAAAAATGAATGTGGAAATTTCAAAATTGGAATTTTATTTTTTTTTCTCTCTCTCCCCCTAGTACTCTCCTAGGTGATTTGGGAAAAATCAGTTGCTATGCTTCAATTACCCCATTTATATGGCAAGCAAAATAGTACAGAACTTGAATTTTGATATAGTCAAGAAATAATCTTGACTCTGATCTCTCATTTAGACTCCTAATTTCCTACTGCAATCAATCTACAGCATCTCAATAAGTCTCATATTCAGAACAAGCTATTCTCCTGTCTTCTAACTTGTCAGAATTTCTTTTAAAGTTATATCAAGCTGGTTATTTAATTCCACTAATTCTGAAACTTGTGATCTCTATTTTCATTGTACGAAATGACAAACTGAAGCAGTGGTTTGCTGGCTTATCTAAGGTCACACAAAGTAAGCATCAGTCAGAAGTCTGACTTTGAGTCCCTGTTTGAAAACACAAGATAAAAATACTTATCTTGGGCATTATTTAAGAACAGCTTGGAAAAAGAGCTTTCCTAGGGGAAAAAACCAGAAAAGTCCAGGTATGACCCATACACTTGAGATCCCAGGTCCTCTAAATACCTTACTGAAGGAGGAGACAAAGGTGAAATGTGAAGGATATTTCTATAGCTTGCTAAGTGTACAGAAAAAGGGATAAAGAACAGGATGAAAAAGATTGATCAGGTAAATCAGTAAGCTTGACATAAGGGTTAGGACTTGTGACATAGATTAAAGATTATCTTGGAGACTTTTAGGACACAGGGGGTGTCAGTGAAAGATAAGAGTTAGAAAAAGTCAAGATGAAGACCACACTTATCTTTACCTTGGGTACAAGTGATCCAAAGAAACATGCTATTCCAAGCTGCTGAAGTTTGCAGATGTTGCCTAGAATGAGGACAAACTTGGGAAACACAAGAGAGAACGCAGGCCCAGATTTCTAATTCCTCTGACTTTGGATTTACTGTCACACAAACACAAATTTTGAGCCACTTGAGATATGTGACTGTGTTCAAAGGTGTTTTGAAATAAAGAACACATATAAAAATCAAGTGTTGGTAGTAGTTCTGTAATGTTGAAATCAGTCCTGTATTTTTATAACAGCTCTCATAGAAATAGATAAAAAATGTTTCCTAAATTTTTACTAATCTGTATTACTTCCCTCCAGGGTGAGCTATAGTAACTGTCTGCAACAGGGAGCAGGAAGCATTTAGGATGATTGTCTGTGTCTGAGCAGAAATGAGAATCTAGGTTTATAACTGCACCCACTGGAAGTGTGACACTAGAAATTACATATTTTATGGAAAACTGCTCAAGGCAACTAGTGATTAAGCCATCAAGCAATCCGAAATCAAAGGATGCTTCTTCTCAGTACCACAGTTAAAATCAGCTAATTGTTAAGGGCTGTATCCAGACCACACTGTCTAGGATGGGGGGTTTATGGTCTCTAGAATTAAACAAAGAAACTGGGCTAGGGTGAGATGAAAGGGGAGAGCACTGCTACCAAATTTTCTGTTGGTCTCTTCCACAGTGTACCCAGCCGGGGTTGCACTTTTGCCCTTTGCTGAAAGCACAGAATTGACAGTGCAGCTCTGTTCAAGTTTATGATGTAATTTTGTAAGTGCTTTCTTATGTGTGTGTTTGTTCTCAGTGGTGTAGCTCTTTCATCCAGTGCCACCACTGTCTTGGTATTCTGAGCACATTCAGAAGCCAATCCAATTTAAGTGTACCCCTGTTGTGATACCTTTATTTCTCAAACTCATCTTGAGTGTGTGGGAAGGAATCATTGTGGCTTTTTGTTTTCAATGGAATCTGATCTCTGTCAAGATCTCTGCTCAGGGCTTTCCATTAACAGCTTTTAGTTTACTAATCACTTCTTTTGAGCTACAGGCATTAACCATTTATGCAATCAACTATAATACCTGGATAGGATCTTTTACATGTTAGATTGCTGTTGTTTGTTAAGAGTGGAAAAATTGCTTGTTAAGTGGATGTCTGATGAGAGGATAAATTGCTGGCAAAGAAAGTAAAAACACCCATGCTGTAACATATCCACAGCCCATTTAGACTTTGACAGCAGCTGGATCTGAATGCTTCATCAAAAGGTGTAACATTTCCCCAGCATAAACAATTGTAAATCTGTGTTCCAGAAATTTTCTTCCTTGTTCAAACTGATGGTTATTTTATGCCAGAAAGCTTGAATTACTAATACCCTTAATGTTCCTTGCAGTAATATTAATTAGGCCAACATTTTCCATCTATAAAATAAAAACAACACAGTACAGAACTTTACAATTTTAATAAGAAAATCAAACAGCCAGTGAGACACCAAGTCTCACCCCAATGCTAAACCCAACTGGCAGGATTTTTATGATTCATATACATGCCAAACAACAGCCCAAAGAGCTGTTTTGATTTATTTAGGAGGTAGAGTAACAACTTCTGCAGAAATGTTGGAGGTGCTCCTTTGCCCAGCCTGCTTGTGGTTACCAGGGGTGTTTGAACTTTGCTGAACACATAATTTTCCTGATGAACCAACATATGTGCCCTGTATTAACTGTTGCCCTATGAATCTTGGCTGTAGACACACCAAAACAGCTGTTCATGGAAACAGCTTGCTTCCAGTAATAGTCTGTTCCAGCACTAGTTTTGCTGGGTTCAGTTGCCTCAGTGTGATGGTTCTGAAACATTTCTGTGGGCTTCTCCTCCTTCATATAGAGTCTGGGAACACTTAATCATCTGTGGAATGGTTCATAGATACCTGGCAGATGTTATAGCTGAGACTGAACACTCACCTTCATTTCAGACACCACTGTGTGTAGGGCCAGTGCTGATGCAGTACTACCATGTCTGCCTGCACTCATGCTTTGTTGAAGTGAAATCTATCATTTCTGTATTGTGTATATATTGATAAATCCTCTAGAACTGGAATTTTCCCATTTCCCAGAAAATGGAGAGCCACAGAACTACAAGGAGTAATTCACAGGTAGGGAAAAGAACAGAAGTTACCCACAGGTCTTCAGGTCTTCTCTTTGACATGCTGCCTACCTCTGGAGGTCCCTCTGTGTAGTATTTCAGTTTCCTGCATTGTCTCCTAAGAGAGACAGTGAACTGTTCAGTACTCTTCAGCCATTGGTTTCCTAACGTCTTGCAGTGCCTCCATTTTGAGTACAATTTACTCTGAGTACTTTAAAAAATGTCAGAATTCCAGTCTTATATCAGTAATCAGGTTTATAAGAGACTGGTGAAAGTTTTCAGCAAGGGCAAAAAGACTTGTCTCTGTGTAAGCTTAACTAGAGTTTGGAGAATGACAAACATCTAAACACATTCTGAGGTCTGAAACATCATATAGAAGAAGAGTATTTACTGTTAATTTAGCACAGACCACTGGGAGCAGAATCTTTTGTAAATCAGAAACAGGATGACAAAATTACAATACACCACAACTTATAGAGCAATCTGATGTCTAGGATGACCCAGGGTAAAATGTCCCAAGATTAGAATTTTTGCATGTAGCAAACTTTTAACATGTAATTAATTATAATTAAGGAATAGAATGCAGCACATGTTACACATAGGGGGTGATTTTCTGGCCTAGGGCCTGATACTTAGAGATTGTAGATATCTAACTGCTGAGTGCAAGATCAGTAAAAGCTGCAGAAACCTGGTATGTCTATGTAACTGAGATTAATTTCATCTACCCCCCCTTTAAAATTAGTAATAAAACTTCTATTATCATCAAGAACTGATAATCAAGAGATAATCCCGTTTTATTACTGGATAACTGAGACACTCAAAGATTAAAAGTAAGATTTTAAGTGATGAGATGTGATGAGAACTCTCCCAACTCTTGTCCTTATGAGGGATCTGAGAATTTTACTGCTGCATGTGTCTGTGCCATAATATGTTTGAAACCTCTCTGCATTGCCTTAAACTCAGCAGGTGCAGAGCACTACGAAGTATTGTGTCCTCTGTTTGACCTGTGCATGATTTCTGTCTCTCAGAACACACACTTCCTTGAGTTGTACAATGTTGAATACATTCCAAAGGATACAAAACATTCTCTTCCACATGGACTAGACCTTTTTACTTCCTGCTTTCACCTCCTTCAAATTTCAAACTGGGAAAGAACAATCAGAAAGGAATCAGACATACTTAGAGATTTTTTTAGTGTGTACAAAATAGGATAAAATAGATACTGATGTGATTCTGAATAAAGGTCTTTGAAAAGTAGTGGCAGCAAATGGAGAAATTAGATTGTTAATTGAACAAAAAAAATGAGAGGGAAGTGTTATTTAATACAGCACGTATGTGTTGATGTTGTCCTTTATCTAGTAGAAATGAACGGATCATGTGGAAAAATAGCTACCCACTGCAGATGAATATATACTTCAGCCATTAAAGAAATAATTTTTTATCTACAGCAGTAGTAAATAATAAAGGCTGTGGAAGCAAACCTATGGCTATGGATGTCTGTGAGTGCATCAAAAGCAAACTTATGGACACATATTCCCTGAAAAATGAAGGACCTTGTTTTCCTGTGAAATACTGTTCTTGCTGGCCGTGGTAGTTTGGCATTTAGGGAAAGAAGTGGGAAACACCCACGGAAGTTATTTCTCTGAGAGAGGCTGCTGGGAGTTTCTTCTCTGCTTGAGATCAGGCCAATAGCTAGCCAGTTCTGGGAACTGACAGCATTTTGCACCACTGAAAAGTTAAGTTCACCTTTGTGACTACCACCTTTTAAAAACCCAGGCCTGGGTATTTATCTCTCTCTGTTTCTGGCCTTGGAAGGTATTGGAGCTCTGGTGTGGTCCTGCTGCCCTGCTGTCTGTGCGGCCTGGGGAGGCTGGGCCAGACTCCAGCGGCTCCTGGGCGGGGGATGGAGACTGAGGGGACCCCGGGCCAGGCCAGGATCTGCTGTGGCCCCTCCCGGGAACCCTCTGGGTCCCGTTCCAGGGGTGGCTGAAGGCTTTCCTCGGGAGTCCTGGCCCCAGGCTGGGAGCGGGCCACGGCTGCTGACATCTCGCTGATACCCCTCCCTCCCTCTCCGCCATGGCCTGCACAGACAGCTCCAGGCGGAGGACCGTCCACACTCTCTGAGCAGCTGCTGGACTGAAATCCAACACCACAAATGCCTGCCGTGGCTTGGTCCAGATTTAACCCTTCCACTACCCAGATGAGACCTGCAGAATTTAATTCCCTTCCAGAGAGAGAAAAGCCAGAGCAATTGACATGTAGAGAAGCAACATTAAACATCAAGGTCAGTAAAAGGAGTCGAGCCTCAGATGGAAGGAGAATGAGGAGATGCTCTAATAAGCTGAAGTAGTCTTTTGGTACGGCCAAGGAGCTGGACAATGATGTTCTGAAAAACTCTTTTAATTCATGAAAGAGTATTGGGGGGATGAAGTATTCAAGCTATAGATCTGAGCAAACGTATCCATTGATGAAGCTGAGCAGATGGTGGAGCAGTTGTGATCCCATGAGATCAGAGAGATCAGAACAGAGAGAACAGAGAGAGAGAAAAAGATGAGAGCTGATGAAGACCCTTTGCTCTAGGGAGAAAAGGAAAAAAACCTCTGTTCCCAGAGATGACCACAGAAACAGATGGAGAGAACCTTTGCCTTTGAATAACTCATCCTTAAAATAATAGTTCATGAGTTCATGGCCCATGAATATACCTCTGAATGGTGTGAAAATGGGAGGAGGGCATGATGGCAGAGTTTGTGCCTGGCGGCTGCCAGTCATAGAAACAAAAAGCCACAGGAGAACTGTTTCTTGTGGAAAACTCTTCATGGAATGACAAGAGAAAACTCCCCTCCCTACAAAGACTGATGAAAAGACTATTGTATAGTTGGTACTGCTTTAACATCCATCCCAGGTTTTGTCTTTACAGTGTCAGTTGGGAAAGGAAAAAGTTGGTTGAGGGGAGAAAAGGTTTCTGGAGGTTTTATTCTGGTTTCTTATTGTAGTTTTGTTAATAAAGTTTCTTTATTCCTTTTAAATTTTAAGCCTGTTTTGCCCTTCTCCTAATCCATATCTCACAACAAGAAATGAGCAGGTACTCTGGTGATTTTAGTTAGTGCTAAAACCCACCATGTTATTTGGTTCATTGGCCGGGAAATTCAAATTAGTGAATCTAAACTACTATACTGGCACTGCTTCAGATCTTCTCCATTGCTTCTCATGTTGCTGGCAAAACAGAGCAAGATTTCGTACTTAGATGAACTGTGATGCACTAGAAAAGAGGGAGCAAACAGAGTGCTTTACATCTCTACCCATCTGAAGACTGGTGGAGCAGAGGAGGACCAGGGAGCAGAGGTATAGCAAGGTAGATCTCAAATCTTTAGTAGTCTTGGGTTCCTGCCTAGTGTTTGACTAAGATATAAAGGATTTGTACAGTAGAGCACCCAAGCAAAAATAGTGAACCCACCCCCTCCCTGTGACCTCCTGAATCTCAAACTGTGTAAGAAGTACTGCAGAGAGCACCTGGTGGAACAGCTGAGTCAGAAACAGTCCTTTCCTTGGCCACTTGGCCAAGTATTTTGAAATTCTTGTATTTAGCAGCATGCCCGAACCCTGACAACAGGGAATTCAGGCAGGAGGAAGACTGGGAGTCACTGCAGAGCTGGAAGTTGAGAGATTACTCCTGCTAGACAGATGGGAGGGTGACTGAAAGGTTTCATGTCACAGCACATTATGAAAGCAAAACCGATTAATGCCTTCTGATTATTAAATCTGTGCAATGTCTGTGAACTGCTGAACACCTCATCATCCTAGCAATAATGAAAGGGGAAACAAAGGAACATGATTTTATGTTTTTGTGGTTCTTACCCCAAATTATTGAGTTTGCAGCTTTAATATCTTACCCTAAGAAAACTTTAAACCAGACAAAGGATTTTCATTTTAATTTGTCACATTCTTTTTGCAGATTTTATTCAATTATTTTTACCATCAATTAAGAAGATTTATGAATATGTTTTCCATTATGTGATGTTTGTCAAGTAAATTATTCATTAGTTTTCCCTCAGCCAGCAAATTATTTGTGAACCATCATTTCCCCTTTTGTTTTTCAACCTGCTTAGATTTCTAAAATGGTGACAGAGTTTATATGTTTGATGAATGTTGTTTGTTTTCTTCATAACTTTTACATAACCAGATACACTTTTTATGGGCATTCAGACTCACAGTTAACTAGTTGAACAGTTGCACGTAGTAATGAACAGATGCAAGACCTCAGCTTTAGTCCAAGTAATTAGCCCATACTATGCTCTGCAAAGGGGAAGTATGTTAGGTGACATGTTATTGCTCAGTTGTCTAACCTTAAAGATTAGAAATACCACTGAAGAAGCAGTGGACCTTAACTCTCAACCTGCATAATGATCACCCTAACACCAGGCTACAGACCCAATTTTCATTTCATGACTCCTGGAGCTTTGAATAACAGAGGTTGAAGGCACATTCACCTGCAATATTGTGGCAGTTTAGGTGATATTATTTATTGCTGCCTCAAACAGGTGGTGGAGGATCATATACAAGTTACAGCTACAAGACTGATGTCATTGGATTGTTGGTAACAATGAAACAAAATGTCCATCCCTAGGATGTCTTTAATACAATTGCTGATCTACTTTGTAGAACTCAGCAATGCAAGTTAAGAGGGACAATGTCAATAATACAACCAAGGTTTGAGTTTGGCATACAGGAATGGAGATTAATGGGTGTTGTTATTTATCTGCATCATCCATGTGACATTAGGTATTGGTCTCCTGTCAGGTCCTAGGGAACAAGCACTTGACTAGAATGGGATAAAGTTATCATCAGCACTGAATTGCTGGCAGACTAAATGGAGGAGCCATACAGGGTTGTGGTAAATCTAATTTCCCTTTTGCATTGATGAAAACCATTCTGAGTCCCCAGGGAGTGGTAAGGTGTTTTCCCCTTGTTGACGACAGGGGGAAAAAGTGGCGTGGTACAAGTGAGTCAGAAGGGAAGAAAAATAAAATGGCTTGAATCATTCGTGCCTATCTACATTTGATTGACTCTCGAAGTGTGTCCCATCCCAAACATTTTTTCAATAATTTATCTCCTTCTATTGTTCCTGCTACAGCTATTGTTTTTCTGTTCCTCCTTGCTGCAGTAGAGCAAGTCTGTTTTTAACTTCCACTGCTGTGGAGTTTATCTCCACTGCTCATATGAGAACGTTAAAAGAGCATGACACGGACGTGCATGTGGAAATGATCAGTAATCTTCAGCCTGCAATAGCAGAACTCTCTTATCTCACGATGAGGGAGGAGGGAATGAAATTGGATTTCCTATTCCTCATGACAGTTTCTGTAGCTGTACTGCGGTAGCCCCATCGGGTATGATACTGCACAGCTAACCTAAGCTGCTTTTCTTCTTGGGAGCAGCTGCCAGTTTCTGTGAAAACTGTGTATAGAATTGGGACTTTCCTTCTTGATTTATAATTTTCTGACTCACCTTATGTAATGTTTTCTCAACATTTGTACCTTGCAAGAACACACCCGAAGTAATTAAGAGAAAAGCCCCAGTTCTTTATAAGAACAATAAAAAAAAGCATTATTGCAATTGTGACCTTAGCTTTTGTCTGAAGAGATAAAACAAGAGCAGATGTTATGTTTGAAATAACTCACAGTGAATTAGCCATGTACATTGTGTCTTGAAAGTGCTGTAATGCAAAACAGGCACCTTTCACGCTAACTCTCAGCAACGCACTCAGTGCGTTGGCATAATAGGAGCAACCAGATAATTGTAGTGGTGGAACACGAGACAGGGAAGCTGCAGCTTGCAAAACTACTTGTTGGAGGCAGCTCTGTCAGATGCAATCCATGGGATTATTCTCCTTTCTTTTTCTCGAGGCAGTGGTTTTTAGGGCTTGTAAATGTGAGGAATGAAGAAAGTTCAGATCAGTCTAGGTTATGTCCTAAACTAATCTATTCCCTCACTACTTGACTTCTACTCAAATCATCCTCACCTTCACTTGTGTGAGGTGAGAGTGAATCCTTTGGCTTATCCCCTCTGTGTCACGTTGTTTATTGAGAGTGAGAGCCTTCCACCCTTTTTACTGCTTTTTGTGTTGCTATGGCAATGGTGAGGTGAGGCCCATATTTCTTGTCTGGTTAAATGTAATTTTAATTGCTTCAATGAATGTACTTTAAAAATATACAATGAAGGCTAATGTTAATGTTATAGTTATGTTACATCACATATAATAGAGATAAAAATAAATGTTAATGTAAACTTATCTTTAACTGGTTTTGAAGCTGGTAATTTAGCTTTCAGCACTCTGCCTTTTGGGCTGTGTCAGGGCTGATTGCTTTGGGTAAACACTTGTCTTCAGCTGAAGCCATGGGTAAATAGGATTGGAAAGATGTGCCTGTGCCATTGAATTCAGTTCTTTAGGATTGCAGGTGACTGTAAAATAGGCATTTAGCCTAGAGTGATGCACAGAGCATCTGGAACACGTGATGTTCTAGAAAACCCCTTGGAGCATACTTCAAATTCCCATAACAGAGCTAAAAACTTTCTCTGTAGAGTGCTGTTATAAAGAGGTAGAGATAGGGCTATTGCTGATGTTCTATATTTCCATGATTATCCTACCCTACAGAGCACAGGGAAATCATATGTCATGGCAATGGAATGCATTTTTAAAGGCCTTTGGGAGACATTTTAGTGGCAATTGCTTTTGTTCTTTTCACGTGTGAAGAGTGAAATATGAGTTGAAATAGGCATGGTAGTGTCCTCTTCTGACAAGATGCTGAAGACTGGCAGTGGACCCATACACTCGGTCTCTACATCCAATATTTTTTTTCTAACACTGAACTGTGGAAAGGGATAGAAAAGAACTGCAAAATTGGTTTGAAAGTAAGAAAACATCCTGCAGCGAAAAAGCTTCAAAATCGGCATGTTTGAATTATTAAAAAGCTTTAGAGAAAGCTTGGACAGAGTGAATAAATATCTTTCTAAAGAGAAAATACTATATACCATTTGGGCCTTTTATTTATCAGAGACAGGACTTAAGACCAGGCACATCCAAACTGGATATAAACCAGATTAAGCTTGAAGACAGACACAAAGAGGGTCTCCAGCAAGTCTTCATACGAGGACTGGCATGTTTCTAGAGAAATTGTTCCAGTTTTACACAATCTTGTGGGTAGAAAGGGGCAGGGGAGGGGGAAGTTCTGTCACATTTTATATACAGATATACCTACAATGTTTATATGCTCACATAAGCACACACACATATAAGGCAGAAGTGATGACTTATTAAGCTTTTTTGGCTCTACACTCCAAGGCAGTGATCTGTGTGGCAGTACTGAACTTGCTGTTTATAAACTTCTTACAGAAGACTTCTTAAAATAAGAAGGGTAGAAAGCAATTATAAGTTTTGTTGAAACCAATTATAATTTCTGTTGCTAAAGCTCTGTTAGATTCTGAAGCAATTATAAGAGAATTTGAATTACAATGTAAGTGTACAGTGGTTAGCTTTGATATGTGAAGGAAACATGGTTTCTAGTAATGGAACAATGCTGGCAATTAAACCTTGCAGTGCACAAAATGTTTGTAAATGAGATAAAGAATGTGTGTTTGTTGCAAGGGTCTTTATATGCCATTAGTGAAGTCTCCTTGAGTTTTCAAAAGTTTGACATAACTACTTTTTCATGGAGAATATATAAAATACAGTTTTTAAGTTCTAGATTAAAATATATTATGTAGATGAAATAACTAACCAGTGGACACAGTGTACAAGTGTGTACACAAATCTCATATTCTAGAGAAAAAAAAAACTTAGAAAAATGGTTTGTAAGCAGAAGAAATTTTACTAATACTTTTGCTAGTATCAATATTTAGAAGTATAAGAATGATACAAAGTTTGGCTTTGTGAGAAGTTTAATTTGATTTATTATTTACTATAAATAATTAATATATTGATATATAATAAAATAATATATTGATATAAATAATATATTTGTAAAGATTTAAAAAATATAAATTTAATTTCTGCTAACTTTTTTTCTTTGTCTTGGTTATGTCGAGGTTTATTTACTGAAAATGTTAAACTTATGTTATTCTGCACTGCTTCCCACAATAATTTGATCATTTTTGTGCTTTCCAAGACTTCAGAAGTGCTAATCTTGAATGGTTCTCAGAGTCTGGCAATAGTATAATGTAAATATAAAGTTAACCACTTTAAAAAAATTTAATGTAAAAGCATACATCATCTGTTATAATTTAATATTTTTTAAAATTAGCAGTTAGAAGAAGAGACCTAATTAATGAGCTGTTTTAGGTGGCTTGTCAGCTCACAGCCTGATTGTACTTTCCCTTGGTGCTGGCTGCAGCCTTACCTGCAGTACAGGAGGTGGTGTGTGGCATCCTCTGCTCCTGTGGGAGGCATAAATACCCTGGTTGAGCAGGGTATTAGCAAAGCAAAGGGCTAGGACTGCCAGAAAGAGCCATTTTTGACCCTTTCCCTCAGCCCCCCTTCCTCAATCCACAGCATAAGAGATGTGTGGAGATGCAGAGTGTACCTGTCTGTTAAAATGAGCTAACATGATGATTTCAGGTAGTTAATGTTGCATTGAACAGCACTAATTTGATGAGTATGACATGAGCTATTTAATTTGCATTGAATCATTGCCTTGCAGCTGCAGCCTAACCCCAAAAAACGATGGGTGTCTAATAAATCACAGGAGCCAAAGTGGCAGGTTTAGAATTTGCAGTACCCCCTAATCCTTATAAAATAGTTCTGAAGTAGGCAGAATAACTAATGGTGAATGATTTTGAGATCTATTTTATCTGTCTTTTCGTTCATAAATAGCCTACCAAAACCTTGGGAGCCTTTTTAACTTGTCTTGCATTACCAATTATTTCCTGATTCCTTTCTCCCAGTAATTTTTGATCTGTTTTATAGATGAGATTCCAGATCCTTTGATGATCAATTCACAAGTAATAAAAGTATATATGTATTAAAATAAAGCATACCTTTAATTATGAACAACTCTTTCTGGTTAAATCTCTGCCTTCCTCTGAATTATGTTAATTGACTTATTCCTTTTGGAATAACTGCATCTGCATACTACTAATAAATAAAACTGAATATGACATATTTATCTAGGAGTAAAGCATATGGACAAAATCTGTGGATCACAGATTTGGGTCTAAACTGGCTTCTGATGTTATCTAACTGCAAGAATGCACAAACTCCCATTTTTTTAATGTCACTGCTTCCTCATATGCGAGATGAAACACTCATGATTCTGCCATCTTTTTTTCAAACATTTTGAGATTTTTAAGTGGATTACATCCATTTTGATTTCTCCTTGTAGATGATGATCCATACCACAACCTTTGGGACTCTATGAATTTGATCATTTTTTCTTTCTTTATGTCAGACCTTCATTGCTACTCTTATAATTTCTTGTTATAATTTCCTGGTGCAGTCCATATTTGTAAACTGAAATTTGAAGCCTGATACCAAGACTGTCTGTTCTAAAAGATTTCTGTTTTGTGAGGTTTATTTTCTGTTCCAAAAGCAGAAAACAAAATTTGAGCATCTGTATCCTGTTTCTGCTAAAGACAATAGAAAAGACTGCTCTTTCTCTGGGGTTGGTAAGTGTAATCAGATCAGACAATTTGATGTGCAGTTGCTTGGATACTTGCAGAATACTTTTACAGAGCTGTTGTATTACTGAAAAATATTTATTCATCAGAATATTCTGTAAGAGAAGACAGTACTCAGAGAAGACAAAGTCAGAGCTAAACCAAGAGCACTGAGAAAGACTTTATAAGTAAGCTTTTAACTACTTGGGAGGTGCTACTTAGTGGATCTCAGGTCAGTTGCAGTGGATAGTGCGCTGTGTCACAAACATAATACCTGCAAGACAGCACTCCATACAGGTCTCGTTTCATTCTCTGTGACGTTCAAGAGAAACGTGATTTAAATTAGGTGAACACTAATAACCTGGTTATTATTATTCTAAGGCTGAGAAACCCTGAAACAGCACTTGTCACAAAAATTTTCTTCCAGGTGACTTGATGCCCCTCATGCTTTCACCATTCTAGAGAAATCTAGTGTTAGTATCATGTGTTAATTCTAGCTGCGGTATACACAAAAGAAAAACAAAAGAAACTAACCCATTCCCCCAAACATCTCTCTATTACATCCTTAAAGTTCACTGCCTTTGGCTGAGCTGTGAGACTTGAGACCCAGACGAAAACATCTATTAACATTCTGAAGGCACATTTGTTAACCGCAGAACTATTTCACTCAGTGCCTTGACTAAATTATCTTCGTACAAATTACATTTTTTCCCTAATCACCTCGGGTACTTCACTTGGAAGGCTTCCTACTTTTCTGCATCCAACTGTCAGGTATTAGAAAAGCTTCACACCAAACTTGTTTTGGATGATGTCTGGAGTAAAAGGCCAATAATTCAACTTGCTGCTGTGAGCCCACCTCTGGGCCTTTAGCTGTCAGGAACCTAGCTTGTTTCTTAGCTTGTATTTGGTATGATGGAAAACTTGTGAGACTAGCTTGTGCTTTTCTAGCATCTGAAGCATATCCAGACTGGATTTAGTCATTATCCTGAACACTTGCCTATATATTATATGGAGATGCAAATAAAGATCTCATGCCAACATTCACAGGGCTGTTATGTTACACAGGTGGTGAGATCCTGGGTAGGGTATACCAAGGCAGAACAGTTTATATGGCTTATGGTATGCATCATTACCCTCTTACTTGGACACCATGGCTTCAGGCAGGCACAAGGTTTTTCTTGGCTTCAGGCAGGAATGAGGTGTTCTCTTTCTGCCTGTGTTTATTGACTTAAGCAACCTTAAGATTCTTGAGTTATTAAGTTAATTTCAACACTAGTGTCCTGGTTTCTGGATATAATACTAAAGCAACAAGGTAAACCCTGCAGAGACTAGCTTATGATTTAGCAGAACGCTAAAGCCTCTCTTGCTTGAGTGATACATGGAAACTCAGACTCCCAGAAATCCAGAGTTGAATCACTGTGCTGCCGACTATGCAAGTGGAGATGTTTCCTATTCTTCATTTTGTAAATAGTCTACTGTGGAGCAGCAAAGACTGAAAAAAAAAATTAAATCTGAGGCTACTGAAATATCTGTGAGAGGACCTAATGTTCAACTCCTGACCTACAGAAGTCTCTTTCATCATATAGTTTCTGGATAAAATGCAGAAAAATCCAGGGAATAAAGACCAGGTAACAGAGCAACAAGTCGTCAATAAAACAATGTCAACAACTTCCTAAACATGGGAACCATTAGGCACCTGTGCAAGAATCGGGCACCAGCAGTGGCATTCGCACATTTAAGGTACCTAAAACACCAGATTTGAAGCTATGGGCTTGATAAGCAGGAAGTGAGGTGGATTGACTATTGGCTTGAGAGTTGTACCTAGAGGATGGTGATCAGTGCTGGGTCTAGTCCTCATCAATGTACATAAAAAATGAAACGGAGGGTGTAAAGAAGATGGAGCCGGGCTCTTTTCAATGACAGGACACGACAAAACAGTGTCAGTTCATCTGAATTCAGACCACACTTTTCAGACTGGGCTCTCTGAGGTATCTAGTTTTGGGGGATGCCTGGCTGTGCGTATCAGGCTTAGGAAGAACATAGAGATTGCTGAAGCCATGAGATATTGCAGAATCTCAGCTCTGTTTTAAAGGGAAATTTAACTGTTGACAGCAAGATGTTGGCTTGTATTTTTTTCCCCATCCTTTTGTTAAGATACAACTATTTCATACACTAGACAAATTAAATGGCCTCCAAGTTTCATACTTCTGAAAGCACATGACATTCCTGCAGAAAAAAATATGTTCTGGACTCCAGATCTCCTTCTCTCCCAACCCTCAGCTACTTTAACCATGCGATGATTCAGTCTCTAACCTATTCATTGCCTAAAGAACCCCATAGCAAAAGTTTTGTATTAATCACTGTCAGCAAGTGCTGAGATGTGGGTGCTGACACTGTTTTTTAAGGCATAGCCTACCTACATAGGCCTATCAAGATGTCTTTGGAGATTTATCTTGGATATGGAAAATAGGATAGTCTAGGAATATGGGCTGACCCATTTAGGAAATGAAAATAATTTGTGATTGAGGGATGCACATACAGGGATGTAAGTGTAGATCTGTATTTTAATGTGATCGAGTAAACAGTCAGCACTATAATAATCTGTAAAGCATTTGATCCCAGTAAACCATCTTAATCCTTAGGGCTATTCTGGCAGTAAGAGATAACTGCACAGAAACAGAAATATTCTTAGCATAAAGCTCAGATATCTATGTTTACTCTGTGTGTTAGACAGTTTCAGACCCTTTTCCCCTCCTTCCCAAAACTGATGATGAGTACTTCATCTGTACAATCTGCTAGTTCCCTATTTAACTAGCCCTTCAATTTGAATTTTTATTATTTCCAGAAAGGGCCAAGACAAAAGAAAAATCAAGTCATAAAGAAATGCTTGGGACTAATGCTACCCCACTGGCATGCCCTCTGCTTCAATAAAGTTTCACTGCAGATTTTGGTTTTAATAGCCATACATGTGGTCCTGCGCTTTGTGGGAGGATGCATTTCCACATCTCTGCTTTTAACAAGCCTCTGAGCTCAATGTTTTTGTGGCTTTCTCCTGGCTGCTGCACTGTCTTCATTGTTGTCTGCATTGCAGACAAAGGGCTACAGCTTAGAAATGCAGAGACAGTGAATGCCTAGGCAGTGGAGTGCTAAAACTTATTTATTGTAGTCATTACTAAAGACTGAATTATGCTTTTGAAGGGGTAGGTGCAAGAGCACATTGTACCTCCAAAAATGAGCAGTGCCACTGCACGTTATGTGACCATAATATTTTTATAATTTCAATCCAGCACTTGCTCCTCTACTTTTGGTGTCCTGGAATCTAAAGGCACTTGAGGTCTGTAGGGTATTTCATGAACATATAGACCTTGTCAGCAGTGCAGATGTGTAGTGCCTGGTGCTATGGTCTAGTACTAGTGCACTGCTGGTCTAAACTGTGTGGCAGACATGAAAAGGGGACTATTACTCACAGCTCAGAAATCTCCTGAATAAAGGTGGGAATTGTTCTGTAAGTTTTCTTCATTGATAATTAGTTTGCAAAATCTTCCTAGGTTAGATGGGTGAATGGTTATTTAGGTGCCAGGCTTTCACTCAGCTCAAGGTTGTTTGCTAGGTAAGATGAAGCCAATTTTTCCTCCCCACACAAATAACAAGCTTGGGTTAAAACTCTTCAGCACAAATGTTGCCATGGCATTAAAATAATACACGTGTTTGTGTTCTGGAGTCTTCAAGGTCTGGAAATGGAATTTGAGTCCCCTCAGTTATGCAAATACCAGCAAAAACAGTAACCTAGCTGGGAACAGCTTTAATTGGGGCAAAACAACCATTTTGCATCTGTATTTTACATTTAGTGATAGCTTTAAATTGCTTTGATAATCAAGAATTATTAGTTCTACTTGATATTGTTTTGCAAGGATGTGTAAGAATTTTAGCTTCAACAAAGCTGCACAAGTGCCACTGCAAGAAGTGATCCTTTGTGTATGGGATACATTAGGTCATGCTATTGATTGAGAATTTGAGGAGGGAAGTATGTATCTTTTAATTTATGTAAGGAAATCAGGAATTGGCTTCAGATTAGCACATACTCTCCCTTTATATGTTTTGTTGGTCAGGGGCAAAGCATTTCTTAACTTCAGTAGTAAGTGCTCAAGCTGCAATATGTCTTAGTGCTAAATAGTTTTGTCTGATGTGTTCACCCTGGAAGTGTATCTTAAGTGCAAGAGCCCATACTTATGCTAAATGCAAGTCCTGTTGATGGATATAGCTTACATTTACCCAGATGCACTTTGTATACAGCTTATTTTCTTCCATTTTGCTAAGCAAATTAGTCAATGAGAAAGCAATAGTATGAAGTGCAATCAGATATGAAAAAAAAATAGTTATAAATACATTTGTAGGAAAAATAAGAATTGCAAACTGGTTTGTAGGTCCCTTTCTGTAGAAGAAACCTTGATATTATAGCCACTTAAAGTGAATTTTGTTTTTGAGGGCTGTGAAACATCAGGAGAACAGAGAAATCTTTGAGGAGCTTGAGAGTTCTATATTCTCAATCCTTGTGTTAAAAAGACTTTAAGGGAGCAGAAACAGTCCTGCAGAAACTTACCCTGTTACAAAGCATGCCTTTATAGTGCATACCATAAATTGTTATTCTTTATGATCAGAATGTGGATAATATTTTAAAAAAACAGTGAACACCATGAGGTAAGGAAAAAAAGGAAAAATCCAAACACTTTTTGCAGCAAAACTTGCAGAGATGCAGATATTTATGGAAAGGGAGCACTCTCTGTTTACTGTCAGGAAGCTTTGCCATTAGCTTCAAAGGAAGTTTCAGTAGGTTCTGAATGTTTGTAAGAGTTATGACTTAATTTATCCAGATAACAGTATCTTTGTTATCTAAAATCTTGGCAACACTATGTATTTCAGTGCAGACTGTGGGAGATAACAATCAGCTTCAACTCTCACTGACCCAGGAGGGCTGTCGTATGGCATTTAGTCTTACTTCCTATAATTACATGTAATAAAACTGTGTTGTCATTGGTGTTACTGTAATTGGTATAAAAAGTTGTTTCCAGCAAAACATTACAGAAGCAGGCAGTGATTTTCTGCAGGAGTTCGCAGATGGCAAAGCTAGACTCTGGCAGATTAGTACTGCCAGAGTACAGTACTTGCACAGTACAAGTGAGCTCCAGTTCATTCAGGGAGAAAAGGGCTTGATTAACAGATTAGAAGCTGCTTTGGATGTTCAAATGCATGCATGTGCCTGTGTATTTACCAGTATGTATAAATCCAGGACATTTAAAATAAACAGATAGAAACCTAATAGCTTCCATTTTTAAATGGTTCGTTCTTAGGTACTAAGTATTTTATTCTCTTTTTAGAAGCTCTTGCTCTTACACCTTTCGTCCTACGTTTTCTTAGCTGAATCAAATCAAGCCAGCTGTTGATTTGGAGAAGCTAGTGTTAAAGGGAGGACTGCGTGTGTTATACCTCTGGCAGCACCACAGTCTACTTTAGTAGGGCATGAGTAAAGTGGGAGAGTCTGGAAGATTTGAGGGCTAATACTTTTACAACCATGGATTTTCTATATAACCACAGGCAAGTCTCTTCGTCTTAATGTCCATCCTTGCACAGGGGAGATACTAGTATTGGCTCATGAGGGAACCATGGATGTAAATTAATGTTTGTGACTCAGAGAACAGGCAGAAATGAATAATCATATGATGTAGAAGTGGTTCAGATCAAATATTTAGAGAATTCAAATAGACCTGCTGTAAGTGTCCTGCATAGTACCAGTAAACTCCAGTGCATGATGCATGTGGACAAAAGGCCTTTGATTCAAGTTACACAAAGAGTTTTAGCCCTGACACAGCTCAGCTCAGTATTCTTGATTTTGGAAATCAAAGTCCTGTTCTTCACCTGCTGCTTTACTAGGTGCATGGCTGTGCACTGCACGCAGGCTTTGTTTTTCCATCTTCATCTATTCTTCCAAATAGCTCTTGGAAACTGTTCCTCAGAAGGGGGTCCTCATCACCTTGTGAGTAATCCTTCCATTTATCTCTTTCCCCACATAACTAAAGACTTGCTGTTACCATCATTTGATAGTAGTAACAACTTTAAATTACTGGGCCAGGCTATAAGACTGAAAACTGTGAGAACCATGTGCACCAAGGAGGTCACACAGATGCAATTACATATGATTTACAGAGCATTCACTTTTCCCATTTCCGCTTTTGTTTCTGTGGTGTGATTCAGTCCTGTTTTGTTGTCCTGTGTTTTAACACTTTATGTAAGTATTCTTGAAATCCAAATGCTGAGTGAATTTTTTCATAGTGTTACAAAGGCTTTGGCAGCATTATTATATGTATATATATAATTCTTTTCCAGTGAGTTTAATTTTCCATGTGCACCAGCCAAAGCTGTTAGGCATAGTGCCCAGCTTACAAGCCACTGAAGAAAAGCGTGCATTAAGTTTTTCCAGCTGCTTGTTCAGGATTTTTCTGACCCATGTGGACATTGTCCTTTTGTTGTATTCTGTAAACAGGCTGACAAAAGAGATGCATGGAGTGGTAGATGAAAGCTCTTGCTGAGAGGCTTTAGATTGTGCTTGGTGGCAGCAGTACAGGTTTGGGCTTCTGTTGGGTTTTAACAAGGTACATAAATAAGCCAAAGTTTTGTTTTTTGGTTTTTTTTTTGTTTGTTTTTTGTTTTTTTTGGTCTGCTTCAATTGAATTTAAGGAAACAGCATGCTCATGCAGCTTCATCCTAGCATGCTGAAATGGATCGGTCTCCAGGCAATTTCCAACATATTTAAACCATCTCTCATTTTTACTCCCACTCTGAAGGCAGGTGAGTTATGTAAGCCTCGTGAGAAAAAGCCACCACTTGCCTACACCATTAGGTACTGCAAAAGCCCAAGCAATTAACACTAGCTAATTAACTTTATCTGACTACTACACTGAAATGGCCTCAATTTTTAAAGGTGTTTATGTAGTTGATTTCCCTTGTTTTCAATAAGAATTATCCAGCTTAATACCTTTAAAAATTAAGCCTTTCTTTAGCTATATGCAGTCCAACATAATCTCTTGAGTGTGTTCTTTTCCCTCTCTCATGCAATCCATGTACCCAAATTATAAACATCAAATCCCTGCAGACCAACACATACTGAAAATTTTCCTTGAATGGCACTGTATTTGCTGATGTGTGAAAGACAACATGAACAGGCCCTCCAGAAAAATGGGGTTATTTGGAACTGTTTGGAGATAGACAGGAGATGCAAAACTGTGTATGTGTATTGTCTGAAGAGAAAACAGAGTGTGATAGCTTACTATACAGTGTTTTGCCAAATTGAATAAGAGATTATGATTATTTTTTTTTCTTAAATAACCCAACAGATGTTGCTACTGTGGGAAAACTTTCATCAATAAAGAGTAAGTATCAGTTAAGACCTTTCACCCTAACTTCATTTATACTGACACCCCTGGTTGCAATACTTCTATACCACCTAGGCAAATGTGCTCTCAGAGCTCAGGCAGGGTCCCATCCAGAGAGTCGACTGAACAGCAGGCAATAGTCTTTTCATGCTAGTATCTCTACCAGCCCAAGAAGATCCGGTGAGGTTGACAGCTGGAAGGCAAGTCTTGCTGCTGTTCCATTTCTTTGTTCTCGCTTGCATGTGGGAAGGGAAGGCAGTGATTAATTCTACCATATAAGAAACATCTTCTAGGGAGCCAGTGCCAACCTTGGCAGCTAGGGAGGGTGTATGATAAAATGGCAACAGCTGCATGTGACTTTATGTTCTCACAGGGCCCTTGACAGAACTTTGTGATATTGCAAATGCCTTACAGACTGATAGCATTAAAAACTGCATGTCCATAGAAGCAACATGCTTAACTTTGGCTCTAAGTGTCAAGTCGCATTCATTAGCTATAATTCCTGTGTCTTTGCCTTCCTTGGGAGTCATCACCACCTTATCACTGAAGATACTTCCACTATGGAATTGACAGGAAGGATATTTGTGTTTTAATCACTGTTACCAAAGTGTCTGATCAGTATATTGTCTCTTCTTGTGGAAGAAAAACAGCCTGGCATGGCAACTGCAGAGGAGACCAGCATGTCTGCCCTCCCTCCCAGACAAGGAGCACAGACAGAAGTGTCTGGCAAAGGAACCACTATAGACATTGCTCCTCACTTGTTCTTTTCTGCAACACCAGGGCTGTGAAAGCTAAAGCCCATTTGTGCGCAGATCTTCATGACTTGTCTCAGTGAAGAGCCTCTGCAACTGTGCAATAAACAGAGATATGCTGAACAGTTTTGAAAATATGGAACTAGGCATCTAAAAGAGGGATCTTCAAAAAGTGTCACAGTAAGTGGGATGTTGTTTACCAGTAGAAAATGGTGGGAAGAGGAGCAGCTGCCCAGCCCTGGTCCTTGAAAAAAGCTAAATACCTAGCTCAGTGATGGTGATAAAACAACTGTGTCTGCACCAGATACTGGGGTGAGTTGTACAAGGAGAGGCTGAGGGAGCTGGGACAGCTCAGCCTGAGGAAGCAAAGGCTTATGGGGAATCTTAGTAATATGTATGAACACCTGATGGGAGGTTGTAAAGAAGGGAGAGCCAGGATCTTTTCACTGGTACCTAGAAAAAGGGTAAAAGGAAATGGGAACAAATGAATTAAACTTCATCTAACTGCAACAAAAAATGTTTACAATGAGTGTACTCATACAGAGCAGGCTGCCTAGCGAGATTGTGGCATTTGCATGTGGAGATATAAAAAAATAGACAGTCATGGGTGAGTCACTGCAGCTGACTCTGCTCTGGGGTGGTTGTGTTTGGACTACATGATCTCCAAGGGTCCCTTTCTAGAAATCTCAACAATTATATGGTTCTGTGATGAGCCAAAAACATATAATAATTCCAAACCTTTTAGGCAGCAATGAAATCTCCTTTCTGACATTTTAATTTACCTAAGTAATAAAATGGTCATTAGGTGACAGAAAAAATGAGAAAAAGCATGACTATAGCCAGAGGGTTAGGGTAAGTCAGGTTGAAGTTTCTTGCTTCACATAATATTTCATAATGATATGAAGTATAACAGGTTTTGAGAGAAGTGCTGAGGGACAAAAAAATTTTTTCAGTGTTTTCAGAACACTGCTTGGTGATAAGGAAATTTTCTGTAATATTAGAAGAGATATTTAGGATCAGATCTATATCTCCCACATGCCAGATTATTGCTCCAGTAGTGGAAATATTAGGTACCAGTCATCATTCAGGAACTGAATGATTTTGGGAGGGAAATGAGTGAAGACCAGACCAGAACCTGTGGGTTTGATACATGTGGAATCTGTAAGTTGTCAGAACATGATTCACAAAAGAACTGAAAACAGTAAAAGAACCTCACATGTATGTACACATACATATTCTTGCCTGTGCAAATGTGAGAAAAACAATGTAGAAAACCACAGGGAATACCCAAACAATCATTTTATCCTAAGCTGAATTTGGTTGTAAATGAACCCTGTGGAAAACACTGCTCAAAAGACCTATGGATTCCACCTAAGGGAAAAAAGGGTGAAGTCATTCCTGGTTGAAAATGAAAGGGCTGTTAAGGATTCCTTTTTCGTCTGATCCCTAGCACCCAAAATACATAAACTATGCTCCTTCGGTAATACATGAGAGGTGACAGATTAATTCAGAGGACCTAAGATAGATCTTCATATAAAATGGTGTGAACATTTTTCTGCATCAAATTAGCTATCCAAATCCCCAAAAGAATTCACCTGCAGCACATCAAACATAGACTCCTGGCCAAAGATGAATCCAGAATCCCATAAACATCATTGAAAAAGCTACACACTTCAAAGGGAGTATATAAAAAAGGGCATACTAAGTCAGTGTCCTAGGTATGCTTTTATCTGAGATAAAAACCCATATTAAAGAGAACTATGCAACTGAGGTGGTGGCAGTGGTACAAGATTGACTCCAGACTCAATTTTAATTTATGTCCCTGCAAAGGGAAGAAAAAAGATTCATTGGACTAACAGAGGAATGCAAACATGAACATGATTCTGTAATCTGGTGGCTAGATACTCATGTGGGATGGGGGACACTTACATCACACAATATTTTCCCCTTTAAAGGTCTGGAATTTCCCTGAAGTCTTTTGAAAATAAAAACACAGCAACATCCAGGGCTTTGGGAAGAACATTTTATTGCTAAGCATATCTTTAAACAAAATGCAACTAAGAAAAGAAAAAGAATCAAAAAGAAGAAGAAAAAGAAAGGAGAAAAAAAAAGCAATAACATCACAATAACTCAAATAAAAATTCTCCAGGTTGTCCATAAAGCAACAGGGATATGGTAGTAGCCCACATACAGAAATGCACATGTTCCCAAAAACTGTCCAATAGAAACTTACACAAAAAAGGAAAGTGTAAATATTTTCCCTTTAACTTAAAAAAGGAAAGCAAAAAGGAAAGGAAGAAAGAAAGCAGGAAATCATTTCACAAGACTCCAAGACTCCAAGAACAGCAATCTTTTACAGACATCAAGATATAATCAACTTTTATATAGTTTCGGCCAGTTAAGTCATCTAAAATCGTGCTTTCATACCTTTTTAAAACCTGTCTTTTTTTTTTCTTTTTAGTATAAAAAATAAAAAAGAAAAAAGCTCAACCTCACACACGCGCACACGCACCACACACACGCACACATACACGCACTGAAAATATTTGTTAACATGAAAGCGCCTTCTCTAAGTGTTTGAGAAGACTGTTCTTTTGAATTTAAGTTCCCATGTGCGTGTGTGTATCTGATGAAACTTCTTCAAAGTCAAATATTCATGCGACTTATAAACACCAGCAAGAGTAGATTTCTAAACCTAAACAGCTGATTAGTTTTCATCCGCATACAGCAAAAGTTTTTCATTTCTGATATCCCAGGGTTCTCAACCCATCTTGGTTTTTTGTTGTTTCCCTCTCTGTCTCTCTCTCTCTCCCTCATCTACTTTTTCGCACATGATAGGCATGGCCGTCAAACCACCTCACTATTGTTCTGTACAGTAAGATAATCCTTTTCACAATAACTGGGAAAATGTAGAAACCAAACAGTCAAATTAAATAAGTTAAATAAAACATAAGACATTCCAAATTTAACCATAAAACAGTATATACACCATCAGGGTATCCATATAGAAATTATACTAGCAAAAAAATAGTAGTAAAATATGTAAACAAAATTTCAGATTTTTTTTTTTTTGACACAGGTAACTGTGACAAAGCTAAAACACACGCTCCTTTCACATTTTAAGGTTTGCTTTTGTTGTCTGTTTCTTTTTACTCTGTTCTTCAAGAACATTCTCATTCTGCATTAAGACCATAATAGAACTTCTGTTCCAGCCGTCCCATCAAACATACCATGATAAATATATCTGTGTGTATATATATATTATATTATTAAATTAATTTTTCTTTATTATTTTTTGTGTGTCACAGCAGCTTATTTTCTTTTATACAAAAGAGAAGGAAAAGGGAGAATAGGGCAAATGGAAAGACAGAGATGATCTGAAATGTCAAGCTACAAAATTAAAATATTACATATGAAAAACAGTTATATGTCAAAAAGAACTATGTAATTTGCATTCTTCTACAAGTATTTAGCTTTTCTGACATTTACTGGTCTTGTCACAAGTTGGACTCCAGTGGTGTCTTTCTGATCGCTTTATTAAACTGATTTATTATTTTTTGCATGCATTGCAATGTCACAGAACCAGAACCCAGAAGAAGGCTCCTTTATTTTTGCACAGTATATTCAGCTCAGAATGGTTAATAACTTTTAAGCATTCTTTTTTGAATCTCTGAATCCCATTAACCATACTTTGGTTGTCTAATGCATACTGAGTGCTATACTCAAATAACGCCAATAACTGATCAGAACAGACCCAAACCCATCTGCTCTTCAGTTCAATTGCAAATACTGGGGCCAGATCCAGCTTTCCATGGCAATTTTCCTTCAGCACCACTCATGAGACACTTTCACTGTGTTGTTAGCAAACAACTTACTACAAGATGATGGATTCTAGAGACAATACAACCAGATATGCAGAGTAAACACCATGGGTAGCCTTTGAGTTCTTGTATGGTAATAGTCTCTCTTTATTTATTATGGAATTATTTTCCGAGATTTCTTCTCGAGTCATGTCTTGGGTCACCCCCCACACCATTCCACTCCACTCTTCCCTCCCTCACCCAAAAGTAACCAAAGAAACCAAACAAAAAGCAACCCAAGAAACAAAACAAAATCAAACCAAAAAACCAACAATCTCCAAAATCATTTATTCCCCTCCTCCAATCTCGAAAAATTATGTGTATGCTGGACACGGCCAGATCAGTTTGTTCAATATTTCTCTTGTTGTTTAATAATGTTTGCTTTTTTTTCTTTTTTCCTTCTTTTTTTTTTTTTTTTTTTAAATAAGTAAACTGAAAAATTATTGATACAGTCAAGGATCACGAACATTGTTAAAGACTCACTTGGAGATATGAAACAAGTAAGCCATGAAGTCTTCTACCTTTGCAGAAAGTTCAGCGGAGGAGGAGATTTGGAGATGTCCAAGTTCACTAACAGAGCAGAGCTGTGCGCGCCATCTCCAGAACGCTAAGTGTGCTTTATAATACATTAGGGCAAAGTTTGCTGACTCCAAGTGATGACTTAGACATTAACAGTCACTGCTGAATTTTTTTTCCCAATACTCTTTCCCACAAACGATATCTCCCAATCATCTCGTTCGCTGCAATGGTTCTGATATCTCAGTTAAATCTCATTAAGTATTTATATATTTATATATAAATAATTATTCTTTTTTACACATAATACTCTTTGTCCTTGTTTTTCTGCTTCTTGTGGCCGCTCTTTGAGCTCTGCTGCTTCTCCTTCACGAGCGTGCCGTTGCTCTGGGCTGAGTTGCTGATGTAGTTCCGCGTCTCGTCCACCTGATAGGACCCCTCGTCCCTGTTCCTGTACTTGTACATGGCATACAGGAGGATGAGGATGCAGAGGGCGGCAGCAGCCACAATGCCGACGACCATCCCCGTTGTGCTGCTCGACTCACGGACCACCTCTGAGGCCCCCGGAACCCGTCTGATTCCCGGCTCCGTGGGGTTTGCTGTGGGCACATTACGGAACATGGGGGAAGTGATTAGCGGGCTCTTCAGCTTTGTGCTGTCTAGCTCATAGGCAGTGGGCAACGGAAGCAAGACTATGTCAGGCTGGGGTTTGAGCTCACGGTTATTCATTTTGCCGGCTGGCAATTTGGGAACCATCACAGTCGAGGACGAAGCTGTGGAGCGGATCAGCTCAGGGGACAAAGACGTGGTAGTAGTCCTACCAGTTTCGGAGACTTTGTTAGGTCTAAAGTCCTTGGATTCCCACTTGGGTGCGTGTGCTTTGTAGCCACCTTCGAAGATTGAAGTGGAAAGACTCTTATCTGTTACCAAGGAGAAGGTGGTGTAAAAATCTTCATCATCAGTAGGGGGTAGGTTAGAGTCAAAGGTTTCCCCTGAGCCATACCCAGATATCACCAAGCCATCATCATCACAACCATCGCTGCCTTGGTCCGACAAGCAAGGTAACCCCGCCTCAGAGGTCATGGACAGGGAATCTTTGGTGGTCTCAATAATGGTGAGGAGGGGGCGAAAGGTAGGGGGAAGTGTAATGAAAGGTGCACGAGTAGCAATAGGAGGGATATCTAAAGGGTCTTCTACAAGTAGAGGGATAACTAATTCACCTCCTGGGATGGAAAAGAGAAAAAAAAGAAGGTTAGTACATTTCAATGACACAGTGCACCATTTTCAGTTCACTTAAGGGTGAGAGAGGATCTGGGCATTATGAAAAGGTGTCAGGGATCAGCCTTTCATTGTTCCCTCCCACCCTGCTTGGACATTGGTAAAGTGCATGTTCTATTTCCTACCTATGCTAAGTATGTACAGTGAAATACCCTGAATTTTTGCAGACCCAAATTTTTTGATTTTTGGAGATACTCTCAAGTGACTCTGTGGTCATCAATTTTTTGGTAGTGATCTTTTTCAAGCATTTGGTAAGAAGACTATTTAAATTAATTACTTTAGACTGTCATAGACCAGTGTTCTTCTAGATATATTTTCCACCGCTCATCTTGCCAGTTTTAGCTCTTCTGATTATTTTCATTTAAAATAACAGTGGTATTTCTTCTCTGCCACTCTAATATGCTCACCCTCTGTAGCAGTATGTAAGTTGTCTCCCTAAGGCGCTTTCCATTCGTGCACTTCTTCTTGATTATTGTCTGGCTTTTAAATTGTGGGAAGGTTCATGAAAGTGAGGGATAGAATAAGAACTAAGTACTTACTGGGTCCATGAAGGTACATCAGTGTTCATCTCTTTTTAATCTTTAGCATTCTGATTGACACTACAAATGTCCCTTTCCTTGCATCTTTTGGGGCTATTAGTGCCATACTATTTTCATCTTCCATTCTTCTGGATATTCATTTACTATAATTTGATTAAAAATTAAGATAGATTTTATTGTGATTGACAAAAAAACTGAATAAGGACTTTGATGAACCAAGTTAGCTCTTGAGCCCAGGGCTGCACTGCAGAAGTTGTCTTCACACCTACTGTTACTTCTTGACAGGCAGACAGTTTCAATCAGTACTACTGATTTCTAACACAATGTTTACCTGCCTACAGAGGGCTGAAAACAAGGTGGACTTATGGTCTCCTCTTCAAGCAGAACAATAAAGCTATAGATGTAACACTTGTACCTTAAAACAATATAAGCTGCAAATGAAACAAGAAAATCAGTGCATCATTTCTATGGTTTGGATTCTGAGCAGCCATCAGCAATATTGCTACTTTTAGGGTAATAGCCCTGTGTTATCTCTGTATTGTAATACGACTGCACCTCTGCATTTGAATCTAGCGTAGTTAACACTCCACTCTTTTATATTGTGGACTAAAAAAAAAAAAAAAAAAAAAAAAAAAAAAGTGGAATCTTATTAATTTATCTAATTCCTTTAGTTCTGATTATGTAGTCTTCCGCTGACATACAAGTCAACAACAAATTTTTTTAGATTGAACTATATTTTTTTTGAAAGATTGTGTAAAAATTTTCCCTTGAGTAATTTTTCTTTGTCCAGACATTTAAGTAAGCAGATTAAAATATAAAGTGAATTGTTCACCTGACATCAGGAGAATCTAGATCTATTCAAAGGAATGCAACTCAGTAAGAAGCATTCCAAATGCATAGCAAATTTTGATTTCTACTCACTATTGTTTCAGGAGGATATACAAAAGGAATTACAGTTTCTAAATAAATAATTCTGGGTTTTAGTTATGTATTAATAACTGCTAATGAACAGTTTGGCATTTTTACAATGCTGAATACATCATGGTCAAAAATTCTACTTTCTCAAATCTACCCTATATATTACATACAATTGTTTCCCATTGAATTCTGCCAGTAATGTCCATTGAACATCTATAAGGAATATAGTCTAAAATCAAAATACCTTCTAAATGTATTTGGAGAACAATATATTTGAACAAATTACACATTGAAGATAGAAATATACCAAAAAAGGTACTTAACAGTTTGATTATATCTGGATAGCTGAACTAGCAATATGGCTTATTCTTTTCCTTAATGGGAAACTAAGTGGTGACACAGTTTAATCAATTGAAACAGTTGGAATTCTCTCAGAGGTACCAGGGTAGAAATTATGCCAAAATTAGAAATGTGGTACTTTGCACACTTTCATGCAAAGCTAATTTTAAGTTAAGATACAAAGGGCCAATTTGAACATGTTGTTTAGTTTTCTGAGCTTCCTCAGTATGTTCATATATCTCTTTTGTTACTGCAGAGAGAATGAAGAAATAGGTATCAATGTCTCCACTACATGCTTTCAAAAAATTTATGGTAAAAAAGCCTCAAGTGTAGTCTGCCAAATGGCTACACTGAATTTTGTGCTCTTGCATCTGAGCTGTTTTCTGAGCAATGTGGAAACTAGAGCATGTAATATGATTTATATATGTCCAGAAGGCCTATCCATGGCTTGAGTAGAGCATCTATAATCTATGCAAACAGGTGGTCTCAGGATGAACTTGGAGTATGCCTTGAGGGGAAAGATCATCTGTGAGCCTGGTAAAAAAAAATGAATAAAAATAACAATATTTAAGTGAGGATTGCATCAAATTGCATGATTCTGGAATTTAACTTCCAGAAAGTCAGTGATAGATAGTGTACCTTTAAACAGTTTTATTTTTTTTTAAGATCAGTGTTTTACTGTTCAGTTGCAATACTCATCTGTGATTTTAATTCATCATCTGTGACACTCAACTGGAGAAAAAGTTTATCAGCTTTTAATTGCTCATCTGGAGCCTTGAAGTGCCTTTGTTCCTAAATGCTATTATACTAGCCTACAGCATCGGTATGTAGTTGATCTGCCACCCATTGGAGTAATATTTTGGGTAGTTTTTATCCAAAGAGAAGTTATTTTGGTCCTGTTAATGATTAGTTTTTCTGGAAGGAATCAGACCTATCTTGCATTTTATATGAAGACCTTCCTTTTTCCCCAGTAACCTCTGCATTTAAAACCAGGTCATAGTTATATAGTTTTTGTTGCTATTGAGGACTTGAGATGATGATCAAGATTACTGGAACTATAAAAACGATCACAGCTGTCTTGAAATATTAAGTAAAGTTGATAGACTTGCTATGATAAGTGGGGTTTTACATAAGTGATGGAGAAAATAATGGAGCTTTTCAATGCCAACAAGTCTGTTCGATGTGGGGCACTAAGATAGAGTCAGGACTAAGCTTTACAAAGCTTTCATCGCAGCAGGAAGCTGCCTGGAGCCAGTCTCCTCTGATGGAGTAGCGGTGCCTCTTGCCCAGGGCCCATGTCAGCTTAAAGCAAACACTGAAAGATTTAAAAAACTAAGCACCCACTTGGTTGCCAAGAATATCTTACAGAGGATTCGGATCCAGAACAGTTTGCTGTGGAAGGCAAATGTTTTATAGATTTAGGCCTCTAGAAAAAGCTAAAGAGGACCCCCTGAAAAACCCTACGTGACAATTTTGAAGGGAAATACGTTTGAGAGCAGTTTTATGTCACTTTTTGTCAAGTTTTCTCCTCACAATGTCTACCCATTTTTCAATTACAAAATAATGCTCTGCAGCCTTGAATAAATCTTACAGGTTCCATTTCCAAATTGCTCTGTACTATGGGCTGGGGGGGGGGAAAACAACAAAAAAACAAGGCTTTAATCCAGTTTGGGCCGTGGCTTTCAAACAAATATTCATGTAAGACTTAGATTCTGCTTGTGAATGATATAGGCTGTTTCCTGGTACTTATAATTTCTTTCCCCCTTTTTTTCTTCTTGGCTGTTAAGCACCTGTTAAAAGTGTTCACTGTCATGGTGTGAGTTCAGGATTACTTTAGCAATCCAAAGATTTCACAAGGATTTTCCAGATTTATTTTTCACCTGCTTTGTGCTTTCTCCTCTAAGCAGGGAATAGACGTTTCTCGAATAGGAATATATTTTTTAAAAAGCTCCTCTTGACAACACAACACCAAAGAACTAAACAAAAGAGAAACAGATAATTTTTTTTTCCTCTGCAGTGACATATATGCAAAACTTATTTGTTCATCAACAGTGTAGATGAAAAAAACCCCAAACCCCAAATAAATTAACACCAAACTGGAAGGAGCTCTGAGAGAACTGAAGTTTGTGGGGTGGGAAATCTTATACCAAACAGCCCAGCAGTTTGCTTGGCCTTCTTACTCCAGAATGTGTGCATATATTAATTAAAAATTAGCCTTTTAATCTAACACATATACTACTTTTATGGGGTTTTGCTTTTCTTTAAACTACCAAGAGCACTGGGGATATAAAAGGTCTGCTTAAGCCTTGGAGCTGCCCTGCTTTTTGCTTTATGAGTGTATTTATAGATATATAATTCATATCTCTGGAGCTGAGCTCCAGTCGGAGTCCTCTGCCACTGGAAAAGACAGAGTGTTTAAAATTTAATAGAAGCCTTATGAACTGTGAGGATGGTGTGGGCAAGCCAGGAATGCAGAGGGCACCAAAAAATACGATAAATAAAACAACATGGAAAACTGTAGCAGCTGCTGGTTTTCATCTTTAGAGCCACAACTACTTCAGTGGAGTTTCAGGCATCAAACTGATACAGGACAAAAGGCACACAAAAAGGAAGCCTGAGAAATTCATCTTCTCATGATGATGATAAGGAGCACACCTTATAGACTCTCTCTTTTTCCAGCTGCAACTGAGGAGCTTTAAAATGTCATCCATAAAGGCTGCACAATTCATCCATTCCTGCGAGTACTTGAAATTCCGCATCCAAAGTTTGCAATTTTCATTCTATTCTTTTGATGCTCCTCTGAAGTCTGACTCCATTTTTGATATGAAATACTTTCCAGAGAAATAATTCCTTACCTTTTCCCCCTCTGTATCAACACAGTAATTCCTTATTAAAAGACTGATTTAATAAATTTCAGTCTAATGGTATTTAGTTAATTCTGCTTTGAGTCCTCTGAGGATAAAAAGAGGAAATTATTCAGAATATAGTCTCTGATTCAAAGGAAAGATGATTCTAGCACAAAACTTAGTATATGAACATTCTCAATATTTTCTGCTCTTGCAGTCTGAACTAATTGCAATTGATCGATAGTAGTAGAGAGAAAAACATGATTTCCACAAAGTAAATGGCAACTCTTTATCTCAGATATTTCCTTTTAATTTCAGAGACTATATAGTCCTCAAAGTGATTTGATAAAACTGGATTTCTGGTGGAGTTTGTTGAATAGCATTTTCTAAGCCCCTCCCTCCAGCTATACTAAAAGGCATCAGTAAATGCAATGTTTCCCAACAGACGGCTCATGAGCAGCAGGAAAGTACAGAGTTTGAGAGGTCATGAATCCCAAGTTAATGCTGGGCTGTTAACAAAATAAATTATTGGTCATCTTTGTGGAGTTTAGTGAAACAAAACCTTCCAGAGAGGTCCTGACATCACGCCTAGAAGCAACATTCTAGAGCAATACCAAGTATTTTGGTGCCCAGGCACTGAGCTTCTCTGAACCATGAGACATGCCCTCTTCTATCTCTCACTGTTATTTTAAACTTTTATGAATACCTGATGGCAGCTTCCTATTTAGTCTAATTATTTGTTGTGTTTTCAGTATCAGTTGTCCCAGAGACTTAATGGTTGAACCTAATACACCTGCTGAGCACAGCATTACTATGCAGAAATGGTGAAAACATATGTACTTACGGGGAAGTACAGCTTTCTCTTACTTTTAGTCACTGCTTTTTGAAGAAACTAATGCAAATCTCTTTTGCATTAAGGAAATTTTAGAGGTTCAGGATCTGTCTGCATCATTTCTGGATGATGCTATCAAGTCTGACACTAATATTGTGAGTGCACTAACCTGGTAAGAGTACACTTGAGAGTATCATTTAGACTGGACATCAGGCACATAATCAGCAATATAAAAATTAGATATAAACAGAATTGTTTCATGGGAATAAAGTAAGAATGGTGTAGAGCTGCAGTAGGAAAACCCCACCAAAATGCTGAAGAAGTCCCAGAAATTTCGACTTGATATGAAGGCTCCACCACCAGGTTAAATACAATTTAAGTAGCATGAAAAGAAGTAACACTACTGGTGATTTGTGTGGGGAAAGGGAAAGACAGCTTCCAGAGGGGGACTGAGTAAGAGCAGAACCAAACTGCCTCAGGCTCCTTCACCCCATCATATGCACAATACAATATGGCAATCGACAATATACAAAGAGCACGTAACATAAAGGCAAATACAAACCGATTAAAAAATAAATAAACTTATATATGTTTTCCTAAAACAAAACCATACACTAGAAAATAAAAATTCCACAGCAACAAGGTAAAAGAAAGGAAAAACAGAACAAGTAATTCACTTTATCAGCAAAAGAAAGATCAAAACCTATGAGAACTGAAAAAAATTATGAAAATCAAAAACATTATTTCCTTAAAAAAAAGGTAACCAAAAATACATAAAAATATTTAGAAAGCATACCACATTGATTTCATAACAGTCAACTTACATCAACAAATTGCCCGCATGTTTTTTGGCATGAAAGGAAAAATTTACAAAAGAAAGTTGTGTAAGAATGCTCTTGGACAAGTAGCATTGCCACATTCTTGTAACTTGCTTTTTTTTGCTGTTGTTTCTTAAAAACTTTTTTAGCAAAATGTTTATTATTTCTTTTTAAATATATTTGTTTTACAACAAAGGGCGATACAGGGAGGCAACAACACATACATCCACACCACATAACATGAAAAGAAAAAAATCTTGCACCTTAACAAATTTGAACTTGTTATTTTTTTTTTCTGCTGTTTTTGGTTGTATTTTTTTATCTTATGTAAAGTTGTTAGCATATTGCAGTTGAAAAATCCTGTACAATTTATTGAATTTACTTTTGCTTGTTTGCATATCTACACATATAATGTTTTTTGAAAAGCAAAGTTTGTTGCTTTTTTGCCTTTTTGGTCAATTTGATATATATTTTTTTAAACATTTTCTTTTTTTCTATAATTTTTGTGTGTGTGTGTTTTAAGGAATGGATGACTGCACATAAAATTTTAACAATGCTAAAGAAAGGGGTGGTGAAGGGGAACTTATGGGAAGAAAAAATGCTTAGGGTGGATGGAGTGGGAGTGTAAAAATCTATGAGTGTACTACACAGGAGATGAAGATGATGGGAGTGAATGTGTAAGTCAGTTGCCATGTCCATGTAAGGGCGGTACGGAGTGATCTAGCAGCATTAGAGCTTCTGGCTGTAAGGAAGGGATGGGCAATATACAAAAACAAATGAGCATATTCATGCCCATCAACAAAAAGAAAGAACAGAACTCTAACATTGACAATCTCACAAACCCTAAGCTGCAACTTCTTCAACATGCAAGTTACAAAAAATTAATAATTATAATATTAATATTTACATTTTCATTAAAGGTTCTCAAATTATAAAACAGTTAAGACTTTTCCCTATTAAAAATAGCAGTAAAAATACATAAACTAATAATAATAGTAATAATAATAATAATAATAATAATAATAATAACCAGAGAGTAAAACAAAAAAACCAAGGAAACTAGTTTTATGCATTGGAATTAGAACAACTTCATCTGTAGCTACCCACAGCCTTCTTGTTCTAAGAATCATCTTTTCTGAAGTCCATCAAATTGACATCAGTATCCTCAATAATTTGAGACAATCATTTCTTGAGTACATCAAATGTACTGTTTCAAATGTAGAGACTGTGTTTGCACACCCCATCCCCACACTCAAATTAGACCGCTTCTATATTCAGATTCCCTGGAGAATCTCAAAAATACAGCTGTAGGATTCTGCCAGTGAAGTAGTTCCTTATTTAAAGACAGAAATAGAGGGAAAAAATTGCAGAAAACAATTCATAACTCTTTTGTTTTGTTTGTTTTTTTTCATTATTAGATTGGAACAAACCAAATCTAAGATAGAAATTCAACCATTGAAAAGAAATACATCAAAATATAACAATGTAGAGATATACTAAAAAAAAAAGCAAAAAATGAAAAAGAGAACTTTGTTCCCAGGAAGAAGGGAGATAAGAACAATTGCTGGATTCTGAAATTTTATTTTTAAAGAAAAAAATTATTCCACACACTTTCAAAGATGGACAAACCAAATGCACACATTGAAAGGAACAGACAAAGCAGTCTAGGGACACTTTCATAATTTGATTTTTTTTTAAAATAATTGTATTCTCTTTCCTTCCATCCCCCTCCCATTTAAATATGTTTTCAATTTTTGGCCAAAAACCCCACCACCCTTGAGTGTTGCTTTTTTTTTTAATACATCTTTTTTTTTTTATCACTTATTTTTAAAATAAACATGGAGAGGAGGAAAAAAAAAAAAGACGTGCAGTCTGGATGTACGTCATAAATAGACATAGAAAAAGATAGAAGAAATTGGCTGAGGTCGACAAATGGGTTATATAATAGCTTAATTTTACTGTAGGATGTTAATAATAATGCATGCTTAAAGTAAGTTGCATTTAGGGAAAGTAGAAAAACAGAAGAGCAAGCAAGGTTTTGGGGGGCGGGCAGGCAGAAGGGAAGGGGCGGACAAGGGGTGTACCATCCATGCCTCTCCAGAAAGGGCAAAGCACATTCCAGCAGGATCTCTGTATTTCTGGGGAAGGTCAGAAGGGGAAAAGGGTGAGGAGAAATTATAAGCTATTCTAGGATATACTTTTCACCCTGACTACGACTGATTTGAATCCACTCAAAACACCAGACTCTATCCTTTGTCCTGACTCTGACTCTCCAAGGCACACCTGAAATCACTGGTATTTATTTTTATGCCTAGAGGAAGAAAATGCTGCCACTGCTAGCATTAAGACAGAGACTACTTTCTCCTATGCAACAAAAGCATTAAAAGCTCAAGGAGATATTACTAATTGGTTCTTTCCTAAAACTGTATCCCAGATACTCTATGTCCTAGAGGGGTCCTCAACTTCCTCTGAATTCCTTAATGACACATATGATGTCTGCATTTTCCTTGTATAAAGACCATCACCTAGATATCAGAGTCCTTCCAAGAAGGAACTCAGGACCCCAGACAACAAACCATTTTGTTTGGTGTTTTAAAAGACAACAAAATTGCATATAAAGCATCATAGGACTCTGCCTAAGATGAATCTCTCCAGGAGGTGGGAAAATCAGGCTGTAAGCACTACATACAACTTAGCTTTCCATCAGGAATGTCAGCAAGATCATTCCATAAGCCATCATAAAGTCATGCTACCACCAATCAGTTGCAGTGGGAGCTACCTTGAGATTGAATTTCTGGGAATAATGGGGATATCCTCCCTGTAGATGTGGCCAGGTTTGTTTTGTGTAACAAACAGGTAGGATGTTTTGGTACTTATTAACATGAGGAGCAATAGCATCTCTAAAGCCACTGATAGATCAGTGTTAGTTCAGGGGAATATTTAATAAGTATAAACACCACAAAAATGAAATAGCCTGGGTTGGTTTTAGATGTATTACTGAGAAGTGTCCAGCTCTGAGAGGAGTTACATAAGAGCTCTACTACAGAAGTGATGAGGTTGCACTGACTAACAGCACAGTGCAGCTGCAGCTGGAATGTACCATGCCTATGCTGGGAGGCTACACTGGACCTGTCTCCTACATCCCTTTGGAAAACATGTTAGGAAGGGAAGAGGTCAAACCACAGAAGAGGAAACCTGGTAAGGGTTATTTATCTCAGGGAATAAACATGCAGGGTACAGAAAGCAAAATGTTGGTCTGCATAGGAAAATCTGGGGATTCATTTGTGGATCAGAAAAAAATGGTTAGGAACAGGAAAAAAAATTACAGAAATGAGGCCTTTTCAGACCTCAGTGGAGATTTTTGTTTGGCAAGGTTACAAGGCTAGTGTCCCTGGACATCACTCCCCACCAGGATTCTGAGCCTCTGGTTTAATTGTACTTAGGGAGTTTCACAAAGAGGCATTTAAGCTTTGAATTTTAATCAGTATTTGTCATGACTTGCAGCTGGATTTTCAGAGCAGTGAAATATCCCCCTTCAGCACTTTAGAACTGAGTGCCTTCTCTTTGATGCAAAACAGACTGTAAGGCATGGGTCTGGCTGCCAACTGTGCAGTCTAAGTCAGGCCTCTCCAGAAAATACTTATGCCCTCTTTGACAATAAACCCCTAACTCATTGCATGAGGGTCTGGAAAAGCCTTTTACTGCCTGAAAGATCAAAAAGAGAACCACAACTGGAGCCAGAGACACTTAAAGAGATGACAAAATTTTGTAAAGGAAATCTTGATGTTAGCCTTACAAGAGGATTTGAAGGGTGCTAAGCAATTTTTATTTGGTCAATACAGAGGTGCTTGAATAGAAGTAGAGTTCTACAGAAAATCTGGGTCCAGCAATTTCTGTTGAGGCTGTGAAAACCTTTTTCAGTCTTTAAAAAAATTCTGGCTGTAAATAGTCAAAATTAGATGTCCTAATTTGAAAATTGGATCCTAAATGCTTCCACATGAAGCTACAAGATGCCATTTTATTACTGAACACTTAGCAAATTATTCCTCAGAAAAACAAAGACTAAAAAGCATAACTAGTGCAGCTTTTTTTTTTTTTTTTTATTATTTTCAAAAACTTAAAGCAGATCAAAGGACTGGGAGTATAAACACCTGTATTATCAAAGCTTACAAGTTTCTTGCTTGAAGGATTGAGCTGATAGCCAGTGTTTTCAAATGAAAAACATCCATATATCAACAGGGAAACAATTATACAAAAATCCCCCTTTTCAGTGACTTCAATGATAAAGTTTTATTATACAATTTTCTGTGTTCAAGTTGCATTTTAAAGGAAAATTAAAAAAGTGAAGGTAATGCACATTTCTCTCTCGCTCTGTGTGTGTGGTGCTAAAGAGCAATATGAAAGATGGATGCTAAATCAGGATCTAGGGCTACACTACTGTACCCAGGTTCATGCTAACATCTCAAACTTCCATGTCTTTTACTGCTCTATTCACAGAAACATACAAGTACAGAATATGCTGAGTTGAAAGGGACCCACAAAGATTATCAAAGTCCAACTCGTGGCCCTGCACAGCACCATCCCCAAGATGAGTCCCACCAGGCACCTGTTCCAGTGCCCAACCACCCTCAGGGTGAAGAACCTTCTTCTAATATCCAACCTAAACCTCCTGGATACAGTTTCATGTCCTCGTGCTCCATTAAAGCTGACAGTTTCCCTCTTTACTAACACACTGAATCCCATGTTATCTGAGTTCTGTCCACTGCAACACAACTCTGGTTCTTCCTGCTTGTACTAGCTCCCAAAACAACCTGTTAGTTCTTGCATGCTTTTAACTTTTTACAATGTTTTTCAGACATCCAGCCAAACAAATGCTGCACACCACAAGTAACAAATAGCTTATAGATTAACAGGACTAATTACTAAGTTTCAAATCAAACCCTCTTCCCTACACTCAACTAAGAATAAAAATCTGTTCCTGTGATTCCCATCAGCTATCCACACTAATTTAAACTGCAAGAGAAGTGTATTGAATTAGCTGGTCCAATGCAAAACACAGAGATAAGAAGAGCCTAAGAATATAAATTAGTTATATCACTTCCCTTGCACCAGCTGTTTGTACTGGTAGAAAGCTCTCTCAATTCTTAAGCCCACGGGCACATCTGAAGCTTAGAAATAAAAAAGCAATCCGTAGTAAGAATATCTATATGAGAATGACTGACACGGTCCCACATGCTGTTCTGTTTGGGTTTGTGTGTAAGAGTTAATTAGTGGGGCTTCTTTATAGCAATGAGCTAAAAACTATCATCAGAAATGAAAGCACATTTATAGCTCTGAGAGCTAAGGAAATCATAGGGCTAAAGTGCTACAGCAGTAAAGAATTTTTCAGGTGTTTGCCATAAGCTTATTATCTTTTCACAGTCCTCCAAATCAAAGAGTATTTGATGCTTCCAGTGCTAAGCAGCCCAGCCAGTATCACTGGCCTGAAAGCATTCTTCCCATGCATCTCTAAACGGTCTCTTTCTCCAGGGAGAAAGATCTGATGTGGTTTTTTTTTGAAAGACTGAAGATTGATATTTGTAGTCAGCCCAGCTAAGGCTTCTTTTTTTTTATGTAAAGCCAAACTTATTTAATCCTAGAAGTCAGTTAAACTGAAAGAAGTCTTTCTGAAGGGATTTTGCAACCAAAACCCAGATTCTCATACTGACAAACTCAGCAGCAGTGTCATCCAATAATTTGAGTGGGAGCAGGAATAGTTTACTGTCTTTGGTCTAAACACACATACCAAAAGTTTTCTGCATATTTATGGAATACTAAAACGTACATAATTTTCTGCAAGTCCACAAATATAGAGCAGTAAGGCTTTATTAGTATCTCATCCTTTCTTCAGTATACAGCTATGAAGCAGACAGGTAAAAATACATGTCATCAGGTTGTCCAAATGCTAGTAAATACTTCATGACTTCTGCATATCTTCTCAGTAGCAGTATCCTAAGAAGTCATATGCTGTTGGACAGGTTAGATCAATGGGCTAAGATAAACAGTATGAGGTTCAACAAGGCCAAGTTCTGGGTCCTGCACTTGGCTCACAACAACCTGAGGCAGTGCTACAGGATGGAGAGTGGCTGGAAAGCTGCCTGGCAGAAAAGGACCTGAGGGGTGCTGGCCAACAGCTGCTGAACATGAGCCAGTGTGTGCCCAGGTGGGCAAGAAGGCCAGTGGCATCCTGGGCTGTGTCAGAAATAGTGTGGCCAGCAGGGCCAGGGCAGTGATTGTCTCCCTGTGCTGGTGAGGCCACGCTGTGCTCAGTGTTTGTCCCTCACTGCAAGAAAGACACTGAAGTGCTGGGACATGTCCCAAGAACAGAAACAAAGCTGGTGAAGGGTCTGGAAAGTCCTACAAAGAGTGGCTGAGGGAGCTGAAATTGTTAAGCATGGAGACAAGGAGACTAAGGTGAGAGTTTATCACTCTCTACAACTACCTGAAAGGAGGTTGTGTACTTCAGAAGCAGGCTGAACCCTTTTTTAGTGCAATATTTTTAATCACTTGTATACTAGGATACATTTTCCATTACTGTTGAAAGTTCCTACAATGTAATTGAATTAATCCCAGAACAGCATAAGCACATTACATTTTCAAAGTCTGCAGCTAATCCAGCTGCAAGTAACTTAGTGGATGGAACTTCCTCCCTTACTTTGTGAGACGAGAACCCAAAGCATACTAGAATTGCTGGTAAAAGGTTTCTCTTGCAATGAACATAAACTTATTTTCTGAAGGAAAAGTAGTGATTCTAGTCCTGCCCTCAATAACACCCCCTTCTTTTAGTATTTCCTATTCCTGTTATAGACATAAACATGTGCTGGGAAGAACCTGTGTTTGCAGCCTGTATCCAGAGATAGATAGTGTGCTTTATATCTTGGGGTTGTAAATAAAATAAAGGAAAGAAAATCCATACAAAGAAGGGTTGTCCACTTCTTGGATGGCTAAAAAATCCAGGAACATCCCAGGCATTACTTATGTTTCTGGAAGACATTCAAGATCTAAAGCATTCCACTTTATAAGTCTCCACTGATGAAGCTACACCTTATTCTCAAGGATACATGGGAACCAGTACAACCATAGACCTTTAACAGTGTACACACAGTACCAAGGGGAGTGTTGGACAAGCTTGAAGAAAGATCAGGGGTATTACTGTGTAAATTGGACTGTACAAACATGGTGATGAATTCCAGCTAACAACAATACACAATTTCCTTGGTAATTGTATCAAGCTAAATAGTGTAATTACTGTGCAGAAATAGTTTTCAGCATTGCGAACATCAGGTCTTTGTAAAATGTAGAGTGAAGAGAGTTTAGAGTGTGATGCTTGGGAAGAGGCTTATTCCAGTAGGCTTTGAACAAGATTAATTTACCTGTACCTTCACACCTAATCTTATTTATTTTATTCATCAGAGGGCATGATAAGGTTTCTTATAGGGCATGATTTATTATACTAAGTTTGAGTAATTTTAAGTTCCCTCCTAGAGTAATTGGGGTGTAAGAGTTAAGAATTGAAATGACCTATTCAAGCACACCTTAAAAAACTGCACTAAATCAGGGATTAATAAGCTCATCTTCCAAATGATGGAAGCAGTACAGCCCTGCTCACAATATTATTTTCCTCGTGTTACAAGAAGCCTTTGGAAGCCCAGAACTGAGTCCTAGGACCATGATGACTTCAGTCTCCTCTTCAGACAAAAACAAGGCAAAATAGTTCTCAGAATTAATACAAGGATTGCCCCACAGCCATCCTAGAAGGGTAAGCCAAGTTGTCCATCAGTAAAATGAGCTGATGCTGCAAATGCTAAGGCTTTAATCCCCAGTAACTTGTAAAGGGAAAATGCTACGTAAGAAACTGTTATGATGAGAAGTTCACTACCAAGTAGACTGATGACAGCTTCTACAAAATTACCACTGGGAAGTGCTAGAAAACTCTAGGTAGAAACCCTGATAATCTGTAGACATAAATAGAATCCCAACTGTTCCTCTGGAAAGGAAAAATGGAGTGCCAAGCTTTTGAGCAGTATGTTAGGTGTTGTTCTCTCACACCACTTCAGACAATGTGAGATGCTCTTTCCTTTTGATTTTAATGATGTTTAAAAGCACTAGAATCCCCTTGAGATCTCAGGCAGAGGTGTTTGGAGACAAAATGGCAAATGCCTATTAATCCATGCTTTGACGTCAATTCTCCTACTAGGCAGCACTTGTAACTGCATCAGACATACAATAGAGCTAACTAACATATGAGCTATCTAGCTCTGAAGCACTGCAGGGGGAATCCTTTGTATAGGAGCTTTCAACATGTGAGCTAGTTCTGTCTATCATTTAGAAAAGACAAGAGGAGATGGTGCTGTGACTCAGGCCATTGGGAATGGATTTTTGGCAGGGCTTCTTGTTTGTTTGTTTTTACAGGCAAGTTTAATACTAGCCATGAAGAGCAGGAGCATAAAGAGAGGGTGCTGTTTTTGCAAATTTTCTTTTGAAAGTTCAGGATTACAGAAATGGAAGGCCGCTGCAGGCAAGTTTGAATCCTCTTTTTCAACATCATGAATGACTGGAATAAATTCTACTATGATTAAGAAGCCAACGCTTTAAGCTGTTTATCAGAGGTTGCATTACAGCAAGAAAGTCCTGGGAAGGGTATTTGCTCTGTTTTCATAAAGGATTGGATTAGAAGAGAAACAGATTTCATTCCAAAAGTTAACTTACTTTTGTATTGATGATATTAGTATCTGGGGCCCCAACATAAGAAGGACCTGGTGAAGCAAGTCTAGAGGATGGTCATGGAGGTGAAGGCTGGAGCTTATTTTCTGTGAAGACAGGCTGAAAGAGCTGGAGCTGTTCAGCTTGGAGAAGAAAAGGCTCCAGGGACACCTTACAGCACCTCTTTCCAGTACCTAAAGGGGCTCTACAAGAAAGCTGGAGAGGGACTTTTTATAAGGGTATGTAGTGATAGGACAACAGCTTCAAAATAAAACAAAGCATGTTTAAATTAGGTATTAGGAGGAAGTTCTTTACGTGACAGTGGTGAGGTACTGGAACAGGTTTCTCAGAGAAACCTGTCCCATCCCTGGAAATGTTCAAGGCCAAGTTGGATGGAGCCCTGAGCAAGCTGGTTTAGTAGAAGGCATGCCTGCCCCTGGTGAAGAGCTTGAGCTAGATATTTGAGGTCCCTCCCAACCCTAACAATTTTATGATTCTATACTATGATGATTGTATCTATGTCAGAACCACGAGTAAAGCCAATATGACCATGAATAAAGCTGAGGAAATGGACACCAAAATTCTTCAGGTCCATACAGACTTTTTAAACAAAAATTCAGGATGATCGCATTTTTCTATTCATTAATTTGGCTTACCTCATTTGTAAGCTTGCCATTCTTTCTCCCTCATCTTCACACCATGGTAAGATAATGTATATCCCACTATCCCAAAAGCTTGTTTACTTTATTAAAGAGGTTGAAGCACTACCTTTCAAAATGGATGGAGAAGGGGGATGGGGATGGATGTGGGGTATTGTGTGTATTTTTTTTTTAAAAACCAACAGTTAATATTCATAGACCAAACCAGGTCAGATTGTTGTGGAATCACTGTTTAAAGTGATATATAGTCATACATTTGAGTATGTTTTCCATATTATTGCTTACTTTATTACCTGAAGTATTTACATTTAAATTTCAGGGTCATTGTTAGAAAATCAACTGAAAAATGACTGCATTAACCATCGTGTCTGAGCTTCATGGTTTAGTAATTCTCAGGAGCATAAAAATCATGAATACCTGTGAAATGAAAGTTAACTGCAGATCAAGTCTAATAGGATGGAAAGTTAATTAAAAGAAGCTAAAAAAATCTTATCATATTAGGCTTTCCTCTGCTGTGAAGGAAGACATTGTGTGGTTAGATTTTAATAGGAAAGACTATTACTTTCTCACAGACTCTAATTTCCTTTATCTGTATGAGCCACAAAATTTTCTCATGCAGAATTATTTTTCTGATGAATTCATTATTCCTGTTCATATTCTTAGTCTAATTGATGGTCTTAAGCACAATAAAAAAGAGATGGAGCTGGAAACATGATGTTAATAGAACAAACACTATTTGAGCAATTCTGCTATTGGCAGACTTCAGCTTTGAACTTTGTGAATGAAACAAAAAGGTGCTCAAATTCTAACCTTATTGCCCTGTGATTTACTGCCTTATTAGGGTATTAATGAACTGGGCACTGTTTTGAAGTTAGAAGAAATGTTTCACCTTCAAAAGACTCATTATAGCCACTTGAGCCTGTTGCTTGGCTTCTGAAAAGGATATTAAATGAGGACACATGCACCAATATTATACTGAAGAAGAACTGGCAGGTTTGACTGTTATTTCCAGTGCCTAAATAATTCTTGCTAGTCTTTCATGGTAAATTTAAGTGTTTAATGCAAAGTGGCTTCTTTTCACAACCTTCCAAGGCATTGAATTATTCATCAAAATGGAAGCATGCCAGAAGCCAAATTATAAGTTGTTCTATTGCTTTCTTATAGCTCCATCACAATTCCTTATTAATTGTCTTATTTCATTGTCTGGTAATTTAGTAGTGGTAACCTCAGCTGAAAAATACTGAGAAAGGCAAGCAAGTGGCAATTCAAACATACAACTACAAAAAGCAGAATTCAGCACAGGAGCACTAAGCTTTGAGATAAAATGACAGCTGTATGTGCTCTGTCTTCATAGGTAGGGAGGCAGAACATGGAGTTAACTGGAAAAAACACTTAATTTCTGCTCTTTCCTCAGCTTCACTCAAAAAAATACATTCCACTTCAGCACTCTACCATGGTATTTCCTGCTTATTATGTCTCAGTGGATGATTTTCCAACATGAAAAATATCTACTTCCAACTCTACAGATATTCTTCATACCAACTTGCTGCCAACCCAAGCTGAGAGATGAGTTTGGGTCTCCTATTACCACTCAAAAGGAAAGACTGTAGGTTAAGGTATGTCGCTTTCTTGGGAACGGCGAGAAGAATGACACAGACTCTCTTGTGGAGTCAAACTGGAGAATTTCTCTTGGTTTATTGCCTCAGATCTTCTTTTATAGACCGATACGTGAAAAGTACAGAAAAGTAAAACTCTTATTGGTTAGTGAACTAACACATCACCATCATTGGTCAGTGGGGTTCACCACCCCTCGGCCTTCTCTTGCAAGAAAACAAGGAACAGACAAACAGCACCTGCAAGGCTGTTCTCTATCTCTGAGGATTGTTTTAATTCCTCCTTATGATTTCCCAGGCCACTTTCTCAGGCGAGACTGAGAAAGCTATGTGGCCTGCTATTCCACAGGCACCGTGCTCCCTGTTTCACAGCTAGCATCCATAAAGGTAAGTACTTGGCAACCTTGTAGCTACCCTATTGCCTTCAATGATCTTACAGAAATATGACTGACTGAATTTTTCAATTGAGCATAGGTAAATGACTCCACAGGAAAAGTGAGGGATGGATTGAAACCCATCCCCTAACCCCAGCGCTGCACGGACTTTACAGGGACCTTACAGGGATACAAAACCTTAAAAGTCAGTGGACTGTTCTCTAAAACCAAACAGATCAGTGAAAAGGAGGAAACACTTTCTGTTTTCTCATCTATGGCATTCAGGTATAGTTATGGGTGAAATTATTCCTTTTGTTTAAACAAATATGGCTTTTAATAATGAAAAAAAAAATTTATTCAGAAATATTTCCTCTCCTTGATTAATGCAATTCTTCTTTTAAACTCAGCAGTAGTTTATCTTCCTTCCACCTCTGCAACTGTTGCATGCCCTACAAATAATTTCCTCCCCGCATTGCTCCATGTTTCTCTTGACTACAGCTTGTTAGTGAGACACCTAAGGAAGCATCCTTTTAATATCTCTGATTGTATTTATAAAAAGCAGACAATAGCATTCGTCACTCGTACTAAAGGTCTGAAAAGCTTCTTTTTATAGCCTGCAAAACATATGCCAAATCTAAGATAAACAATGTCACTGAAGTAGGAACTGCATTTCTGGTCAAGCACCTTACCTGACATATAGGGCTGGGTGCTCTGTTAGATATGATCAAGAAGATCCATAACACTATCAAGTGAAGAAATGAAAATGCAAGTAGCAATGGATTACTTTAAAGACAGAAAAAAGCAAAAGGAGGGTTTATCCCTGCTCCCTTCAAGAACATTAATGAGCAGAATACAGATGCACCAGCTGGGCTCAAAAAAGCAAGTGAAAGTCAGAAGCTGCCTGATCTCAGAAAACCAACAGGCATTCCTTATGTATTCATACAGTGTAGAATAAAAGAGAGCATTGTAATGAAATACAGTAAAAAATGTAGATGATACGCACCTTATGAAAACAAGCTGTTGTATTTGACAGCTGAGCTTTGAAATACTCCAGCTAAAGTCTCTCCTCTCTGTTAAATCATGTGGACTTTATTTCCAGCCTGTGATTTAAGGTCTAGCTAACACTATATAGTGATTTTTTCCCACATATAACTATAGAAATTTTGCCCTAATACTATAAACTGCTAAATACTTTCTACTGTCATTAATCTCAAGTCACTCAACATCTCATCAGGCTGCCAGTTTTTCCAGCCATGTGGTTAATGTAATTAGCAAACATGCATGCACATGCATATGTACAGGAATCCACACAATTTCTTTGCATTTTTTTACTATGAAAGTATTGAATTTTCATCCAAATTCCAAACTGCTATAGAGATCCAAGTGCTGACTCCTTCCTTTCCCAAAAGAAAAATTAATATCCCGTTCACAGATGCTGTGGATGAAAGCTTTGGAAGAGAGTTATAAAACAAGTGAGGAATGCAGCAGAAAATTTCTGCTTTTGGTAATTTAAGCCTATTACCAAATGCAGTCTCCCAGGAACTCCTTGTACATACAATTGGGTTTTTTCCTATATATGCTATGAATTATCTAATCAGTTCTTTCTGATCTAATGTTCGGTTCTGGCAAACAAACTTTTGAAACTTAAGAGCATGATTTGCTACCCACCTGCAGCAGTTTTACACTGATAATGCTTATATGCATTATTGCTAACTTACATTAGCAGTAAAGGAGAGGTACAGCATGTGCATCATTTCTTACAGTGGAATCAGAGAAACCTAAAATATGACATGCAGTCTATCTCCTGGGGACAGGATATTACCATCACTCTGTTTTCACATCTAAGGTATTTGCTAGAAATATATGAAATCTGTAATTCCATTATGTAACTGAACAATACTTACAGGTTTTTCATATACATTTACTATATACTACATATGTATAAATATGTTTAAACACACATTTTCTTTTCTTTTTCTTTGCTTTCTCTTTCCAGCACCTTTCCTAGTGCTCCAGTCAGAGACGTAAAGCTCAAATTTATTGGATTTTATAAAAGGAAACTGCATTTTCCATCCCTTAATCCTTGCAAAGACTCTCCTTCCTCCACACCAGTTCCCTATGCTTATTAAGCTTCCCAGCTACATTCAGAACTCAGCGCTGTATAAGCAGAGGCGTCACTGCAATGGAGCAGAGAGATAACAGTTCCTCTCTACTCGGCTTTGTCAGTACTACCCCTGAAATTATATGTACAGTTCTACCCATTTCATTACCAGAATAAAACAGCACAAGACAATGCAAAAGAGAAAACCGATAAAGAACTGCTGTTCAATAAAGAACAACAATCATTGCTCTAAGCTGATGCCTAAAATCTTTGCCTTCACTGCAGATAGCTTCATCATCTTGGTTTGCACTTGCTGAAATCTCCCTTGAATTAGAAAATTGATGTAATATGACACACACAGTAAAAGCTGTCATTGCTCTAACATGGCTAGGCTCCCAGAAAAATGACCTCCTCGTGTGTGTATCTGTTGAAAGACTTAAGAAATCTGCAGGATCAAAATACAACTTTTGTTTAAAAATGGAGGTGAGATTAACTAAGGTTGGAAACTGAAAGAAGAATTAAGACTCCAAGGTCTTATTTCAAGTTCTGCCATTCAGATAAACCTTAAGGGCCCAGTCTACAAAAGGATTAACTCTCTCTTGACAGTGTATAAATCCAAAATTTAGATCTTAGAAGCAAATGTTCAAGTGCTCTAATATCCACAAAGCTCCCCTTAGCTGCTAGAAAAATTATGGCAATATAGCTATAAAATTTTGTTGGGGCTATTGGACAATCACATATAAAGCCATCCCCGGGATATAACTACTAAAATTCATTTAAAATAAGCATCTTGAATGTGCAGCTGGCATCAGAGATTAAATGCCAATAAAGTACAATAAACAATATTGCTTGAATAGGGATTTTAAGTCTAAAGCCATAGGTATCAATAGCAATTGATTTTCTGAAGGCCATCAAAAATCTGGGCCTTCACAAAATGTCTGCTATTACAGTAGTCCAAATGGCTTTGACCTGACTTGCTGCTTAGACTCCTAATTAATTAGCTTCAATGAAATGTAAGCAAATTTGGTTTGGAAAAGGAAACAACTGTTCAATTTCCTCAGGACACTTTAAACATTTCATGTGAATACAGTGCTCTTACATGAGGCACGCCGAGCCTGGCAGGTCTTAAGAGTTTCTTAAACTATCTGAATTGGGAGCTTATGTTTGGACACTTGCCACCTACGAGACAGGGCAGCAGAAAACTTGCAGCTTGTCATCAGGAAGGAAAGGTTATCTGAGAGGCAAAAGAAAAAAGTCACCAGGAGAATAAAAAACCTACTGGTTCAATAGTAAATGAGGTATAGATGACTGGGATTCATTTTTCCTATACTATCACATCTTGGTGTGTGCTGAAGACAGCACTACCAGAACACTCATTCTTCAGCAGAGAACTGTGTAATTCCTTTTTGCAGAGGAGGCGAGATAGGGAAAAAACTGCTGTACTAGGATTGCCTGCTCTCCTTGCATGGAGGAAGAATTACTAGCAGAGTGAGTTAGACACACAAATAGCTGCTTTCATCTTTCAACAATCCCGTTATTAGAATAGAGGTGCTGCAGGCACAACATCTGCAGTTTGTTTTACCATCTGTTTCTAAAAATACCATCTCAGTGAAGGAGACTTCTTTCCTGTCTCTCAAAATAATTTTTGTTTGCTTTTTCTTTCCAAGGGAAAAGTGATGGATATGGAAAACAGCATATGTGGGAAAGATCACTCAGCTTCAGGGGTGGACTTTGCCATTGCTATTCAAAATACAATGAAAAGCTGTGAACAAAACAACTGAAAATTTTGAAATATACTGGCTCAACTCTTTTGATAAATGTAATCAAAGGGTTTAGTCTTCTAATGTAACTCGTACAGAGATAGTGACAGATGTTTCCTATGGAGGAAAGTATGGTTTAATGTTCTGGGGAACCTAATGGGGGAGAAAAGAAATTGAAAAACTGAAAAACATTATAAGAAGCTCCGAATTTATTTACAGGTGAGGTTTACTAGTCATATTTTCAGAAATCAGAAAAGGGGACAAATAAAGTGGGGGGACAAAAGAAGTTCCCATAAAATACTTCAAACTTAAGCTTACTTTGTTTCATAATTAGAGATTTTGTTAGAATGGAATTTTCACTTTCTTTAAAGCACCAATTTCAAAATGCAAAACAAATAATCAAACCCAGCATTTTAGGGGTCAAGGAACCTTTTCCTGTTTTGGATATGACACAGACAGCTCAGAAGAGACTAGATGGAGTCCCTGCAGTACTTTGACAGCACCAAATCTTAACTTTTTACTAAAAAGAACTAATCGTTTATATCTTCAACTACTTTTCAGTCTCTGAATTCCTTTGGGGCTTATTTGGCATGTTTAAGCATGTGAAGTAAAGGGTATGAGAGAGTGAAATGTTAGAGGTTAAAGACCCAAACAATTGGCCATTTGCAAAAGCAGCAGGTGCTTTGCTGAGGCCAGATTTGCACCCCCACAACAAAGGGGCAGAGGAGATTTTTGGGTTTGTGGTAGCAAAAGTTCTGATCTGCATAAGAACAGCCCCAGTGCCAAGAGGGGCCTTTCACCAGGGGACTGCACATGGTCCCCAATGTCCCAGGGAACGCCACCCATCAGCCACGGGAATACGGGCAGATCGGGTAGTACGGCCAGTTTACTGAACAAAAGAGCACTTTATTCTGTTTCAGATACATACATACTCCCACTGCACTTTCTCTCCAGCTGCCAAACCTTTTTAATCCTCTCCACAGGTCTCTGAGAGTCCCCAGAACCCTGGCAGAGGTAAATGATTCAAACCTCACCAAAGACACTTCCCTGCTGTGAGTTGAGATGCGTGACAGGGATCCTCTGTTTCAGACTGTGCTCAGATCTCAAGCCTGAGTCACACTTGCCCTCGCTCACAAAACACCTCCCCCAAAATGATGGGATGTACTAGCAGCTTTCTGAGTTATACAAAAGCCAAAGAGTTGAACTAACAGAACGTAGCAGAAGCATGAGAAAGGGGATAAGGCAAGATTAAATCTATTTGTTCCACATTTGCTTATAAAGATTCTAAACAAGTTTATTCTACTATTTCAGTTCCCCAATATGCTTTTTTAAGCCAGAACATAAACATGGCATTAACAGATGTACAAATATACATACATGTACAGAGAGAGAGTGTGTGTGCACGTTCTGCAATATATTTATCATCCCTGTCTTAGCACTAAAGAAATTAGAATACAGGAGAACCATGGATTCTAGGGGAAATACTGAGTCTCCGGGTACTCCACAGTAGACTTGTTACTGAATGAAGAGAGGTCAGAAGAAGAGAATAAAATTGTATTTTGATACATTAGAAAATAACGTGAACAATTTACAGGACTACTTTTGCTCTTTTCATTGGTCAAATACAAAATTGATGAACTCCCCAAGATTTCAGCAGTGAAATCAGTAGTTGCCAAAACTAGTATCTAAAATCTGTCATACTGGTTTCAGTAGTAGGGAAAAATCCTGAATTATGGACATATATTAAAAAATAAAAAAGGCTTAAAGTTGCTTTGCATTTCTGCTGTTCCTTAAAGACAGAGAAACATTTCTCCCTTTTGTAATGCCTCTGACATTTATTGTTCTGACACAGGTGGAGTGAAACCAGTGGAGATAAAATTGGGGGCATTTTCTTGTTGCTCTAAAAGAAGCTAATTTTGAGATTTTGTACGTTAGTTTGTAAATAGTTGTAGTTTCTCTTGAATGTCCAAAGAGGAGCTGATGATCCTTCTAACACCACCCCATGGGGCCAAAGAACTTTAGCTTTTATGAGACTCAGCAAAAGTAGAAAAAGAAGGTCCTTGGTGATGGCTCTTTTGCAAGGTTTTAATAATGTATTTATTTGTGCAAAGATCAAATGGATTCTCAAGTTAGTAGACATCTGAGATTTCAGATCAAGACAATCTAATTTGTTTTTATTTTGTTTTTTTGCTTCCATGCCTTATTTCCAAACTGGTATGGTCTTTGTCATCTGCTCCTCACAGACCATATAAGATAAGTAGTATTAATGGAATACTACACATCCCCTAGGAATTGTGATCTCCCACTTCTTACACTTGGGAGAAAGCACTGATTTCTACAACTTGTAAATAAAAAGTTGGAACTGAAACAGAAAGGCAAAATGAAGACAAATTAACAACCCCTTTGATGTAATTAGAAACTTTGGTTTGTCATGATTCTACCTGGGTTGAAAATAGAACAGGTCTTCCTTCTCTACTGAGGTATCATTCTAGGTGTTATAGTTCATGTGAACATCAGTACCTTTGAGCTTCTAGTACATAAGGCTATGTGCTTAGGTCTAAGCATGATGACCAAAAGAAATTTGTAAGAAAAACCTTTAGAAGCAAAAACCTATCTCTGTCCCTAGTATCTGTAAATGCTCAACATGATTTCTCTCTAAGAGACATTACTTATCTTTCAGAAATCAGATACTTTCTTCTTGTTTAAAGGTAACTAACCAGTTGCTACAGACATTTAAGGTTCCAATAAACAAACATTTGCTTTCGATGCAAAATCTGTTTCTGAGTCATGTGCTAGCTCCTCTCTTCCACTGAATGTGTCATTGGCTATTTTTATTTTCTTTCCCATATATTTTATGAAGCTGAAAATCAAAGCTAACAGGGACAAAAAGCAAGTCGCAGCAGGTTGAAAATATCATATCTTAGTATTTTAGACATGTGTCAGCTTGATAACATAGGCACAGCACTAGAGGGATTGCCAGAATGTGACAGTGCACATGGCTTTGAGTTTAGAGAACACGCTTTAAAAAAAGACTGGAAGGCAGCAAGGGCAAGGTAGCCAGACTGTGGGGCTGATTCTGATCTTTCCTATCTTAAATGCAGAACTGGGGAAACTTATACCAGCTAAGTCAGGCTGGAGAAACTGTTAAGTTTTTAAAGGAAAATTCTACGAGGATGCAGATCCAAGTGATGGAAGCGCTGATCTTTATATCTGTATATTGCTGTCCACTCATGACATTCATTTATGTAGACTAAGCATGGTTCATACCAATGTGTGTGTTAATTCTAGAGGGAAAAGTGATATTTAATGAAAATAATGTCACACCAATGACCCCTGACATTAAAATACTTGACTTTTGTATCCCTCACTTTACTCTCTCTGCATTAGCAGACTAGGAATTGTACCTACTATACAAAAATATGTGATAATGTTACTTCTCAGAGTAAGCAAAGATAGCATGTAGTAGTAAAAACTTAACAATGACAGTTTATTTTCACATTTCTGGTAGGCAGCAGTACAGAATCATTTTGGGGTACTGAAGAGTAATTTGCACCTGAATATCAAAGTCCATTAAAACAGTAATTAAATCTCCTTTCACTTCATCTTTGCCTCATTTAGCTAGAAATAGTTAATTTACCCAGCCTTACAGGTAGGCAAATAAACAATATACATATAGTCACAGAAGGAATCAGCAGCAGAACTCCCAGTTCTACTCCAGAATAGTAGACTCCAGGAGTGCTACACCAGAGTTCAGGCTTTTTATTCTTGGCTTAAACAACTGAACTCTCAGCTCTTCCCCTTGCTCAGTGACAAATGTCACAAAAGCTGAAGCCAGCAGCCTGCCCCGAGACAGCAAATAAAAATAAAAACTAACTATATCTAGTGGCAGATATCCATGTATAACGTTACTGGGGTAAAACAGAGCACAACGGGATCTTTCACAGCATCTCCTGCACTTGAGTGAGCCCCTTGCCCCTGCAGAAGGCTGGTCACAGGCACACCAGAGGCTTCATAAGGCAAACAGAAGTCACCATTCAGTAGGACACAGCAGCTTTATCACAGCCTGGAGGTTACTGTCCTGATGCTGGACGCTTGATTGTCACATTACTCCAGTCTGAAGGTTACCCTGAACTTCATGATGCAGGGGGCTAAAACTCCAATTGTTCTGCTCCAATAAGCTGTCCTAAAAAATTGGTTTCTTTTGCTGTTTGCCTCATAACAGGACTGTTCTGGTCTCTCTGCCAGAGGGCAGTATTACACAAAACTACAAGCTTGTTGATTACAATATAGTTTTATAAGCAGTTGCTTTACTTAAGCAATTGCCAGGAAAAAGCTTTAGATTCAGTAGGAATTACTAGTTATGAAAAACACATGAGATCTAAAATCTAAACCAAGTCAGCTTTAAATATTAATTTTCTGTTGTTATAAGTACACTCAGTATTTTTTCTCAGATTACATAAGAATTAAGAAAACTAAACTGAGCATAAATCATTGGTTCCCACCGGTGAAAGAAAAGTGATCTTTTTAATTCTCTGCATGTACAGAAAACACATCTTGTGTAAGTTAAATGAAATAATTGAATAATTCCATGTTAGAAAACTGAACATATCCCATCACTTCCCTCTTCTGGTGACAGCCTAAAAAGGTATTGTATCATGGTCCTGTGAGAAAAGTTCACAGATTTCAACATCTTCTCTTCAGAACAAATGAATTCCTACAAAAAACCTGGAATTTTAGCTAGGCTAAAGGTATGTGTAAGTATGCTTTTTGTGATGTTGTGAACATTGTCTGCATAAAATTTTCCTCCACTAACTTGAGCTGATCCACTGATACCAGCTGATGTATCCTAATGCACTGAAGCTTCCTGTACCATTAATGTAGCTAGTACATTCACAAAAAACTGAATTAAAGTATCAGGAAATGAACCACTGGACAAGCCAAATTACATTTCTTCTAAATAGTGTTTCTAGCCTAAGCAGATGCTTGAAAACCCAGCTTGTTTTCCTCTGCTTTACGCATTATTGCACATTTATGATGCATATGGCAGAAGACACCCCAGATGCGATTCCAGAATTGTGTTCAAGTCCTACAAGTAAACATCAGCAAGCCAGTTTTCACCAGCACCAGGAAGAGGCAGACATCACACACTGAGACAGAAGAATGACCCCACAGAGTGAAGACACACTACTCTTAGAAATCCTAGGTACATCCTAGACTTTTGCCTAGGAACGGTGGATTTTAAGAATACATTCACACAGATATCCTTTCATCTGCACATGCACAGTGATATTCCTTTTCCAAGACTGCCTTTTATTAAAAGTCCTAGGTACATCCCATTTAACACACAGCCTGAATCCTGTGTGGCGTTGTCTGGTGCCTAAAGCACAGATAGCAGGAATTCTTACCCTAAGACATCAGCATGTACACACAAATCCCTTAAGAAGCTGTATAAAAAGTCACTTTAGCATTATGCCAGTAAACCACTTCTAAGAGTGAAATGATAACGGAGTTTGAAAACTGCTGAAAACAGACCAGCTGCAAACTTGGTCTTAGGAAGCTCTGCGGACATACTGCAACATCCATCCTGAAGCCTTGGGGAGACACTCAGGACATCATTCAAAGCTTGGTGCCTCTTTGCGGACCTCCCTCGGGTAGGTGAGGAAGGGAAGAGGGGAAGGAAAGGGGATGAGGGATGACGGAGCGCCGAGGAGCTAAACACCAGCTTACGAACAGAGAACAGAATCACATAACAACACGGGACCAATGGACCTCCAAGACACAGTGACAAGACAGATGGACACAAACAAGACGCAAAATTGCTACTGAGAAATAAAAAAAAAGCAAAGAAACCCCATTAAAAAAATAGATCTATAACTCCAAGGCTGCAAGAAGCAGCCAAGGGTACTGGCATAACTCTTCCAAAAAGAATAAATTATAATATAAATAAAAATTAAAATTAAAACAATATCCCCCCAAATCATACACTACAGACTTGCTCGGTTAGCCTGAATGCATAGCTCTGATGGAACATACGATGGTGTCATCACAGCCCATGCACCGGTTAATGAAGGCCATGGTTAGTTACATCAGCTAAACTACAGCATGCCAGAAAAATGATCTTGCACTGACCCAGAAATAAAAGATACGACAGACACTCTGCATTGCAATAAAATTCTTTTTATGCCATCTGCAGTTTCTAGGGCTCTTTACATTGGAAGAGTTTTTCCTGGGAAAATGCAGGGTAAAGGGGAGGGCTTTTTTCTTCTGGGTGTTTTTTTTTTCTCTGAACTCAATTGAAAAAAGAAAAGGAAAAGGGAAAAAAACAGGATAGAGACTTTGCAGAAGTTTAAAAAAGTAGGAAAATAAAAATAAAGGAGGAAGGGGTAATACTCTTCATTCTTTTGCACACAACTTTCTTGGGATGTCCGAAAATGTGGATTTCTTGAGGATGGCAAGAAAAGATTTTGTTGCCTTTATTGGTTTGCAGATCTATATCTCATTCTTGAGATGATTAAATCATTATTTTGTTGGAAGAACTCCAAAAATATAAATTGAGAATTACAGCGATGATTTTAAAAATTAAAAAATAGCAATATGGCACGGTTACGAGCCAAAAAAAAGAAAAAAAAAAGAAAAAAAAAAGAAAGAAATATAAAAGAAACTAAAATATTAATCACCAAAAATTCATGCGGCACAAGATGAGGTGAAACGACAGAAAATGTTCTTCAAATATATACAATGTATATATCTATCTATATATACACGGAGTATGTGTGTATATATCGATTGATATACCTGTATAATTTTTTTGTTCTCCCTGCCCCACCCTACCCCGAGGCTAATTGGTAGATGAAATTATCAATTAAAAGTAAAGAAATAAATAAAAGGAAGAAAAAAAAACTAACAAAAAATAAATTAACGTGCTTTTTCACCAAGAAATAACAATATCATGCATCTGTCCACACCAGCGGATGCCAGGGTTAGATGAAGGCATGAATTTCTGTGTAAACATGTGATTGAATGATAGGGGCTACTGCTGATATTGGTCATTTATTACTTTAGCATATAGATATATATATGCACACTGTATATATAGTGCATATATAGATAAAATATCCTCATGGGTGGGGGCCTTTGGAGCTTACATAGATAGAAAGACCAAAATGCTGAAAACTAATCTCAGTATTCCTAATGTAAAAATAAAAAAATAAAAAAAAAAAAAAATCAAAACCAAAAAGAAAACAAAACTTCCTGTAAGTCATCTGCATGATTGTAAAACTTGTTCATTTGATTTTGTTTTGGCTGTAAGATTGTAGCTAGGAAATTCCATCAAAGAAGTGATGCTGTTACACCCTGGGAAGTGTTGCGGATGAACCCCTGTCCTTTGGGTCCACATGGTATTCAGCTGATGAGATGGGAAGTCTATTTCTCTGAGTACTCAGAGGCATACACACAACTTTAAAAGGCACTTCTTATTTACAGCACGAGAAATGGGCAAACATTCCCGCTTGTCAGAGTGAAAGACTGGGGGTAACCGAGCACTGGATTGTGTGGGGGTGTTCCTGTTAGGAGAACAATGAGAATTCCCAAGGTGCTTTGGGGAGGTTGATGCAGTTATGGAGGAGAACAGCCAAATCAACACTTCTTTCGGTTTCTTCAGTGAAGTCTTCACTTTCAGCATATTGGTTTTTGTACTGTGCTGGCTGTTTTGGAAGACAGATTATGGTTGTTTTCTGCAAATAAATCTCTGACCCAGGCAGCCTGCAGGTGGATGGCTACAGGCCAGTAAATTGTAGATACAGAGAGCGTATCTGTTGGATATGTGCCTCCTGTGAGTAAGGGCACAAAACACTACGTAACTTCCAATGCAAAGAACTGTAGATTTTGGCATATCCACTGCTGTGCCCAGTCCCCCATCACCAAGGCTTACAAGTCTGATTAGACAATGACAGCCTTAACATATATGAAGCCTTTTGGGAAACACAGAGTAAACTTCCCTGGGGGTGGAAAAAAAGGATCACATAGGAAATTGATGTGCTGATAGGAAAGGAAAACTTGCAACTGCATCAGGGAAGAAACAAAGGATGTGTCAAGCCAGGGAATAAGGATTAAGCCCTACAGACCATTTCAAGAGGCTGCATTCTGGGCATCAGGCTAATTGATGTATGTTTGGGTCTCACTGTTTGGAGTAGTCCAAGGAGCAGCTTGGGCTATGATCCCAGCCAGGTGCCTGGCCACCAGCATCCAGCCTGCCAGAGCTCCACTAATGGACATCCTTAACAGGAATGAGAGCAATGGCCTGAGGAGACAGCAACAGCTGACAGGAAAGCGTAATTATCATCCTCAAGGCTTTGAAATCTCATTAAGATCAGATTGAAAGGGTGCTCCTCATTTCACTGAAAAGAGAGAAATGCTATCTTCACAGTGCTTCCTAGTCATTCCTTGTCAGAAAAGATGTGGTCCTTACAAATCCTACATTCTCTGAGAGCAGCTGAGTGACAAAAAAACCACCACAGAGCGTGCTCTAAAGCACAGGCTCAGGACCTTGGCTTGAGTTTTAAGGAACTTGAATATTTGAGCCTCGGATCTCTCTGGAGCAGGCCAGAAGACAGTCCTGTACTCCTACCAGAGAAAAGCATCGTGCTTTGGCACAGAAAAATATAAGTTTTTTGGCCATGTACAGGGACAAGCAACATTTTCATAGAGATAAAAGAGGATCTTCTCTTGACTGTTAAGTAAATGCTTCTTAAGGGCAGATGAACAGGTTTTTCCCCCCCTGTATCATTTAGATTAAGCCTTCTGGGAAATATAAAGATCTAAGGGTATCTAGGCTTGTCTGCAATAAGATGAATAGGGGGAAATTTCTGTCCCTGAACCTGTAATAGTTTCTTTCGCATTACATAAAATACAAGGGGGTTTTGGATCCACAGCTGTCATTGCCATCACTTAGAATAATTCCTTACATATACATTGTGTCTACAGCTGGTGTTTATAAGCTACCTCACTCAGAACAGGTCCAGTGACAGCTCCTGTTTTTTAAATGAAATTTTATATCAAAATTCCAAAAGAAATCACTTTTGGAAGGGGGGCACAAAGTGTTAGCCAGCCTGCTCAGTGAATGTTTCAAGCCAGCCTGGAAAATCCTGAAGGGAGCAAAGTTAGGGAATCACCTTCACATTGTCTTTTTTTCAAAGAGACACAAGTGTTCAGATGCAGATCATATGTGCATGAGATTCAGGTCTTAGATTCAACCATCAGTCAGAGTTAAGTGGCAATAAGACCTTGCCAAATGGTTCTCACATGATATTTAACCTCAAAGAGGACATGGTTTTCAGTCTCTGAGTACACCAAAAACAAAGGCTTCTAAAGGACACTATGTAGAGTACTGCCTCTGATTCAGGACCAAGACCAAAGTAGTATTCTCTAGATATGGGATTTGATTCTGACTCATATGAAATCTAAAAACTTCTGATTTGCAGGGAAATATTCCGTGCTGCCCTTGTCTTGGCTATTGCACAGCAGGTTCACAGTGATGTGTATCATATCTCACAGCTGCAGCAGTGAGTCCAGTAACCTTTACATTACTAGACCATGGCACTGAGGGTGATGGAAGGCCAAATTTGGCAGAAACTCAAGAGCTTTAAAAGCTACACATTATCAGAGCAACAAAAAGAAGACTGTGCTGGGTTAGGTCATTTAATTTTCAGCCTGCTGTAAAAGGGATCAAGCAAGGCAGTAGGCAGCGACCTGTCAACAGAACAGGATGAAGCAATTTCAAATGAGCCTAATTTTAAAAAAAACCCCAACATTAAGCTTTAAAAAAATCTGAAGCCACACACTAGAAATCACAAGCAATATGATCTGGATCTTTTCTCTCTACAATGTACATATTTAAATACCAGCTCTTGGCGTGTGGCCAGAATTCTCACTTGGCTGGTGGAGTGTAAAGGCAAACATATCTGCTCAGCCAAGCCAGCACTACTGGATTTTGATAAGCCGGCTCAGATTGCTTTAGTGCTCCAGAGCAGAATGGGCTGAGTGAGTGCTTTGATACAGGCTGTATTGCAGACACTGGATGCACTGAGAATGCAGACAATAAGATAGATAAACAAAATGAGAAGCCTCATAAACCTGCTACTTTTCCTTCTTATTATGATGGAATGAGTTAAGTTTATGCAAAAAGGACCTGCATATTCCTCCTCCTTCTGGCAATTCTGTACACCAGCACCTCTGAGAGCAGGAAAACTCAAAATCTGGAAGTGCAGATTTCATCAGCAAGGACCATCTGGGAGACTTATTTTTACATATAATCAAGCTAACTTTTGTTCTCAATGTCATAGTAATTCCCTAGAAAAGAATCAGATTTCAGTGGCTTATGTGGGCCACCTTCCTATGCAAGAAGAGTAGGGTGCAATGAAAATACTGGGTGAAATTTGCAAGAACATCTAGTAGTTTAGGAGAGAACCTTCAGCAGATTTTCAGTGAATCATATTATTTTATACAGCAGATATTCAAACGTCTGTAGGCACTTATATCTGCCAACTGTAATGCTTAGCAGGATTTTCAAAAGCAAGTAATTTTTACAAATCCAGTTTGTACCTGTTTGTAGCATTAGATTTCTAACTGTGTCAGGAATGAGGTATTTTTAGTCTGGAAATGTTGCTGTACAGCACTATGAAATTTCATGCTAAACATGCTGCTTTACCAAATTTCTACTCAAACTTTGATTTTTCCACTGGCAGCACTAGCTGAAAATATTGCTGTTACAATTGCTGCTGAAATTATTGTGATTTTTGAAACAGAAATTTACAAGAGGAGGAGTCTGATAAAGACATAATTTTGTCCTTTAATTTAAATACATGGCAATCAGAATATAAATTAAAAAATAAAGTCTTCACATGTTAGTGAAGCTTTAATGAAGTGACTTCATTTATTTGCATAGTTGCAGTACCTTTGTCCTTGTAACATGGTCCTATTAATCTCATGCCTCACTTTTATTACAATCACTGTGCTGGCATTTCATTACTACCTTTATTTAAACTCTCAGTACACCCATTGTTTATACTTCAAAATCTAGTAATATTTGCTTTTCTTACAGATGTGGAGTAGAAAAATCCATGGAAATCTGTGAAAAAAAGAGCTGGGAAGTAGGCTGAGCTATTTGTTACCAAGAGTCTGTGTCACTGCCTTCACTGCCATCACAGGGATGTCAAGAGTTTGGGGTGGAAGTTCCCAGCTACAATACAATGCCAGTCTCAGGTTACAACAGGACCAAGTTCTACTAAAAATGCAGGTACACCATGGTGAATTGAAAAGAAATGTGAAAGCACTAGCCTTGGGTGAATTTTTATGTTATTATTGTATTACTGAAATGGCTTCAGGAAATTAGAAACAGAACATTTATAATACTTTCTTGGTATTTTTTGTAAGGAAAAAAAAAACCAACAATCATCCCAAATAAAACAAAACAAAAACAAACAAAACAAAGCCAAACAAAAGAACCCCCTCAAACTATTTATATGTTTCACTTTTAAAGACAAAATTCTAACCAAGCTTTCTCTTTTTCTTTTAAATGTACACAGAAATTCGATGATGTCTGTTCTCTATTATAGAAATGCTTAACTCATGGCAAGCCTCAAAAAAGAAGACTTGAAAAAGCCTGTAAGAAATAAAATAGACTGCAGTTGCCTGCTGGATACCACATAATATATCTCACCAGAAAGAAAAGCCATCAATTTATCAAAATGTATCTGAAAGGGAGAAGTTGAGTCAGTTCCACAAGGCCAGTCCTTCTGACTCTTTAATGGATACATTTTGAAGCATCACTGCAGATAACAAGGCAAGAATTACTACTAATTTTGTTGTGTTAAAACTATCTTTTGGCACTCCCCAATTTCTTTGGGGTCACAGGAAACAAAATTAGTATAAACACATTACCATGTTAACTGTGCTCAAAATCCCATGGACAAATGTATCCCTTAACATCCATCTTCACAGTAATTAGGAAAGATTAAACATTGCTAATAACTGATTTTTATTTCACTTTTGTTTCTCTTCTGTTTTCAAATGTTCACCCTCTCCACTTCATAAATCTTCATTATTTGTCACATTCCATATTGATTTTTTCCTACTGTGTTAGTAAAGTAACATCTAGAAATATGTGAAATATTAATTAGCTGGAATCACTTTCAGAAAGTTTGCCTTTCCATGCGAACAACTTTATATGAACCAAACAGTGACTAGATATCAGTGTTTTGCTGTTGCCAAGTCCATGGGATCTGATGCTTGGCTGTATAGTTTCTTATTTTATATACAGTGTATATATACATGAGTGTATATATATATACATATACACACACATATATACATATATAATTATATATGTATACATTCACACACATATAAAATATATGTATGCATTGTTTTTTGCAAATGAAATCAGAAAGCAAGCAAAACACAACTGACCTGACTTACCTGTACTGGGCTCACAGTCAATGAAATCTTCATCATCACTGGAACATTCAGCTGATGAAACGATGTCATCTGTTGTCTGGCATGCAAAACAAAGGAATAAAAGAAAACAAGAGTAAGATATTTGAAAGTCAAGAAGCTATTACTCAGGCAGCTAAATATCCAAGGGGGAAAAAACAGGTTTCACAATTGTAACTTTTAAAATATTTAAGTTGTACCAAGCACCCCGTATATGCCTGTGTAAATGTGTCCTCCACTGAACTGCAGTCTCCTGTCAGAGAGAAAGTGCTTATCCTCTGCTGTTGAATATTTCAAGTGTGCACAGGTGCTGTGCACCTGCCTGGCTGTTCAGGGCAGCAAGTGGATCACACTGATGCTGTTGAACGAAGTACAGTGGGCTACAGAGCCTGCTTGTCTGGCAAACTGCTCTCCAACAGCCACTGCAGATGGGTCTGCTGGGAGGAGGCTGGGCTCCTCTCTAAATACCAGTACCATGCAGGGGCAGTCAGAAGGCACCTCCTGAGAGACTTACCATGTTCACACTGAACATGCTTTCTGCAAAGAAAAATTTACAAGATAGACCCAGGTAACACACATCACTCAGCCAGCCAGCAGTACTCATTGCTGTGTCTGATGCACCACTCTGAGGCAGACATAATTCCGGCTCTGTTAATGCACCTCTTGGGTTGGGAATCTGGTGTTTACCCAGACGGTAAATATCACTTGTTGCATGATGAGGAACTGCTGCATGTGTCAGGCACGCCCAACATGCAACCTCACCTCCTTGCTTAGCAAGTGACCAGCAATGTGGATGCACTAGGTTGACCAGCTGTAAAGACTGATTCTGAAAGGGTTAAACCAAACTGTGACCATTCACAACCATTACAGGTTTCATCACAGTCCTTTGCATTTCCAGCTGATGATGCTTTCTTTTTTTTTTAATTTTAATTTTTAATATTTTTTCTTTCTGTGTGTGTACGGCTCTAATTAATGAGCAGCATGTACTGCAGCATGTTAGAGAGACGTGTACTGGTGTCTCTTCCCAGCAGCATCTCCTGCCTGTAATTGCTGCAATTAGTTGAATTAGTAATGCAGACCATTAGGGAGAGCCCGTGGCAGCCTCTGGACACAGGTTGTAATGTTCCTGTGCACAATACAAAATTACCCCAGCTCAGCAGCATTGGCTCAACCACGGCTTCCGATGAAACTGTCTCCCTTAACAGCTCTTCCTTGCAGAGAGCTGCCTGTTCTGCTGAGCAGCAGGATCAGCAGGATGACTCCTGAAACAAAACAACTGAAATGCTCCTCACCAGGCAGGAAGCACTGCTGAACTCAGGAGCAGGACAGCTGCACTTCAGTACTCTAGGTGAATATTTCTGGGAATCGCACATCTCAATAAGACTTTCAAATCCTTATTCCTGAAAAAGACCCTCCAGCTTTAAATAAGGTTTCCTTTACATTCTTATGTAAACATGTCTCTAACATGTTCCCTCTTCCCTTTTACAAAAGAGTCCTGAGGGCTCTGACTTGAGCCTCCTGTGCTCCCAGCACTATGAATTACCTCTGACCTCTGCCAGAAGTTCCTTGCTCTCCCCCTCTCTGTATTTGAGCTAAGGGAAGAAAAAGAGAACAAAGTCAATCAGAAAGATCCGATTGAACCTAATGTTCCTTCAGTCTTGATTTCAGTGGCTTAGATTGAGCCAAGAAAGGAAAACAGGGTAGGTCAGTTGAGAGTATTTGCAAAAAAAACCCAGTCATGAAGTATTTTATCTGTCACTCAGTCATACCCAGCATGGTCATTCAGCAATGTTTTGTGGAATGCTATCTTGCAGTAGTTTCATGCTCAAATACTTTCATTAAATACTTTTACAATCTTGCTTCCATGGGGAGTCAAGATTAAAAATAACTGAAGGTAATATGTTCCCGCCTTACATGTCAAGGTCATTTTTTTAACATCTTCTTTCAGTCATCAAAAGTGGAAGAATTCTGTTGAAATCCCGGTGACTTATCTTAAGACAAGCTGGCTTTAAAATTTTGTCTGCTCAGTGAGGGGACAAGAAAGGAGGAATGCACAAAATAGAAATCTACTTTTTTCAATTCTTCTGGTCCTGGCACATATATTTTAGAATGTATTATTTATCCCCAGAAATTTTATAACTTATACAGTGATCACATCCTCTAACAGTGAAATGCATCTGTCTCTGGGTAAAAAGATATTAGTTTTTAATTGCACCGATGTAATTTAGCACAATTTAGTAAACAAGGGTATACTGCTAGAAATTTCTAAGCAGGGGAAATGTAGTTAGTGAAACTTGAGATTTATAATGTAGTTGTCTAAGGGTAAGGATGGCACTACAAATAAAGAATAAATTAAGGATAGAACTGTGAATAAAGAAGAAACTATCCATCACTACTACCTTGCTCAGGCAGTGTTAAAACCCTGGCAATTGATTTCCAGGTTAAATTTAGACCAAGTGGATTTTGTTCTGAGTTGAAGATCTGACAATTCACACTTCTCATAGAAAAAGAGTGATTATTTTCTCCAGTAGGAAATAAACATAAAAATTATAACAATGTGTAGTTGTCTCTTATCAGCTGCTATACCTATTTGATTACCCACTTGTTCAGATCTAAAGGCTTCATGCAACATTAATGTGGAATCAAATCCAATTGAATTGACAATGTGATTTAGTATTTGTAAAGAATTGTAAAGAATAAGGAGCTCCTTTATAACAATTTTTTTTTCTTGCATATTAGGGGCATCATATGAAACCAGGAAGGTAACAAGGCCTTTTTTTTTTTTTTTTAACTGGACACCTCCTTGCAACAGGACAGTGGTAGATAATAAAAGTTTAGAACATTTTTGGATCAGCCAAATTGAAGGTCAAAACATCCTTCCAGATCTATTAATTACCCTATATCTAGTTTGGTAAATCCCTGTACCAAAACCTGAAAAGTCATGAAGCCTGGCCCTTGTTCTTCTTCTTGTCCAATTTCCCATCTCATAAGCAGCTTAAGGCAGTACATGCAACATATTTATGCTGCACTCTGGTATGTGTACTAGATTTCCTGCTATAAAATCCTCTTGCAGCTTGTGTCGGTTCTGAACAAAGGACACAGTAAACCAGACTCAGACAAAATGCAAATGTGTGATGTGCAATACTCACCAACCCTGTCAACTCCAACCTCTATTTGCACTTTTTCATGATTGGTTCCACACATGATTTTATCAATTAACCTCCATCTTTTCTCCCCATCTCTACTACAATGCTATTTCACCAGATATTCTATTTTTTTTTTTCTTTGTGATTGCTCCTTATCCCATCCTGTTGATTTTGTATGTATAAAAATGAAAGTTAGAAAAAGAAATAAAACCTCCAGAAGTGGTGTTAGATTTAAGTCAAGGTCATTAATGAGATCTCTAGAAACCACAGAAGAGATAAGTATACTAATCTGTCCTGCCATTTCCTATCTTATATTTTTAATCTCGGTACTTTCCATCACAATTCATCACTAACTGATTTTCTAGTCCCACCACATATTGGTTTTCCATTCACCTTCCGCTTAGATACCAACATCTGAATCATCCCGAAGGAATAAAGCTATTTCAGTGAGAAAGAACAGCAAATTCCTGACCACAGGAACAGGGTCAAGGAAACATCCTGACGACCATTACTTCTTGTCACAGGAATCGGTACCTTTCAAGACCCTCCCTGAGAATTTTCACTGGATGTTTATTAAACTTGCTGCTTCCACAAGACAGGAGAGGCTGGTGAGCAGAGACCCTGGAAATCTCTCCACGAGCATGATTTCTTCACATCAGAAACAGCTCACTGTGAGGCAGTAAGCAAAAACACCATCCCATTTCTGGTCCCTTTTCCCCATTTTTGAAATGGTTCTCATTATACTCACCCACTGGCCCCAGGGGATGTAAGTGGATTAATGCTTTAGTGTCTGCCCAGTGGTCTAGGGATAGTAAAACCTAAACATTCTTATGTGCAGGCAAAAGGATAGTAATGAAACTTCTCCATATGCTGTGATGGAAATGATGTTTGTGTTTCCACTGGAAAGAACATGAGAGAGAAAATATTTTTCCCTTCCCTCTATTAGCTCAATTCTATATTAAAAATAATAAGTCACACAATACTATTTTAAAATATGTATTTCATTTTTAAAGAATCCCAGCTTTGAAATTACTTGGCCTGTATTAAAGGCCATAAAACTAAAGATAGGTATTATAATAACTTTCAATAAAATTTCTCTCTGGCAGGAACCCTTTTTATTCCTTCCTCTGAAAGATTTTTTATGGCATTTATATTATTATTTTTTCTCTCCCTCTCTCTAGTGTTTAATGAAATTGCTTTGGAATAAAACTAGGGTAGGAGAAAGTGCTAAACTCTGAGTCCACCCCAGAGGATTTATGGGCATATTTACCTTCAAATTCTTTCAATTTCACTGAATTGGCTTCCCATTCCTTTCCATGAATTATTAGTCCTGTAATCACCTCCTCCTAATTATTCACTCTAAGGGCCTCTTCAATCTTGACACGGTGATGGTTCTACAGTCTTTGTTCATTACACTGTATGTTCTGGTGTGGGATATATAGTGCAAGGAAATTTGGCATGGTGCGGCAAGACCTTCTCAAGATGACTCCGTTCCTGTCCAATCTTTAAATTGCCCAAAGCCCTAATTTATGTATCAGATCCATAACCCTTGCTCCTTTGTTCTAGACAAAATGGCAGGTGCTGAATCTTCCTTTTCCCAATTGGAAGGTTTTTTTGACACCTTGCTCTTTGGGTACACAACTATTTGAGAAAGATTAAGCATGTTGGATAAAATAAGCTCTGTCACAAAACAGCTTTATGAAATTATAAAAAACGCACCCAGGAATGATGGAGTTCTCCCTTCTAGAGGGAGAGAAAAGACAAGGACCCATAAATTCAACCCCCAGACAAATTCCTGCAGAATTACACTCTTGGCAGTTGCTTCCTTTGGTAAAGGAGGATTCAATTTTCCTACTTGCCTATTTCTTGAAATTCTTCTGCACACTATACATATTACTTCCAATTCAACACCATTATTTGAAAAGCAACACTTAATGCTTTGTTGTGAGAGAAGTGTAAATCTATTTGCCACCAAGGAACCACAATTTACAGTACTTCTTGAAATACGACCATCATGAAATGCTAGGCACAAATATCTTCCCAAGAGTGGAGAAATACAGTTGTATTAACCTGGGCACTGCATTTGCCTTTCACACCTAAAATGTAGAGCTGAAAGTCAACAAACTTTTCCTAAATACAAGTACTTGGCTCCCTCCATTCCTTCCATACTGCTGTATTTTCTATAGGTCTCAAATTTATTATGGAATATGGACTAAATATTTTCTTCTATACAGGGAGTATAAATGCTCACTTTGGAACAGGAAGAAGTTAGTGATATTGTTCAGTCTTCTAGAAACCAAGATATTTCTTGGCAAAGAACAGGCTCAAGGCATTTCCTGTTTTGCCAAAAGAACATAGCAGATGAAGTGTCTGTCTCATTAGGTGCCATTTCTAACTTGAATACCTCCACCTTTTGTACTTCGGTAACTGGGCTTTTTAAAGAACTTTTTATATTCTGTTCACACTATTCAATTAAATGAGAATCCTTCATCTGTCCTTTCTACACATTACATTTGTTTCTCACTTTTTAATTAATCTTTATTTGCAAAATACCCTTGAGGTCACTACAGTATAGCAGACCTGAGAGACTCAGGCTGGACAAACTCAAACTACTACATACAGATAGAACTAATCTGCATACAAATGAGAAAATATTACAAATGTTGCAAAAATCACAATGAGGTATTACAAAAGAAGCTGCAATCTGGGACTGTATAAAGTTTTAAGGAGAGTCTTGGGTCTCCTGTCTTTTGCTAAAGTGTATTAATCTTCTCCATCTCATTACCAGATGGAACAACATGCAATTTCTTATCATGGGACAGACACAGCCACAAATATGTGCAAGCCCTTTGCACCCCCAGATACTAAGCTGAGGTTATGTCTGCCTCTGCAGAGGCAATGCATCAAAGAACATGAAACTAATAATTTTTCTTCATTTAGCTCATTTGAGGTAAATACAAAAACAAGAGGACCAAATCCTTTGTTTGTTTAAATTGGCATTGATTTCAACCAGACTGCAACAACTTTGCAGCAAGAGAGAACGGCTCATTACATTAAGTTTTGGACAATTCAATGGCAAAAGATTAGAAGTAATTTTAGTCAATTTAGAGAAGAACCACTGAAAAGAGGAAAGAACTTGAGAGATGCATGAATCAGACAGGCTTAGTAAAACTAAACATCAGAACTTGACTTAACAAGGACTTAAGATAAATTTTTACATTTACAGGTGTCACAAAGGACATCAGGAAGAATGATGAACTACTTAGAGTGCTTCGAAAAAAGATAAAATTAAGGGGAAAAAATGTTATTTTCACCAAGAAAAATCTAAGTAGTGATCTTTACCAACTGTGGAGAAGTCTCAGAGAAATACCAGAAACCATTAGCACTGAGGTCAAGCAGTTGCCTAAACCATCCAGGTATGAATACCATTAGTGTATATGCTCTAATGGGGAAGAGCTTGCTCCATATATCTTCAGTCCAATCTAATTCACTCCAAATCAAGTCCATATTTGCATCCTCTCCATCACTATGTAATATAAACACATTACACATTTCTCTCTGACATTGCAAAGCAGGCAGTGAAGCCATCCAGCACAGCCTTTCAGTTAGCTGTGCTCAGAGCCAGAACCACAGAATATTCTGAGCTGGAAGGGACCCACGTGGATCATCAAAGTCCAACTCCTGGCCCTGCACAGCACAGCCCCAAGGATCACACCATGTGCCCAAGAGTAGTGTCCAAATACTTCTTGAACTCTGACAGGCTTGGTGCTGTGATCACTTCCCTGGGGAGCCTGTTCCAGTGCCCAGCTACTCTCTGGGTGAGAAACATCTTCCTGACAGCCAATCTAAACCTCCCCTGACACAACTTCAGGCCATTCCCTTGGGTCCTGTCACTGGGGCTGGTGTGTTACCTACCAAGAGGCAGGTAGGTAACCAGTAGGCACGTATCCTTCAGCAGTAGCCCAGCAAAAGTTCATCTGGCTGCATGTTCCTGGCTGGATATAAAAGCTGATTTGCTGTCAAATTATAGCATTAAATAGGGATCATGAGAGAGCTACCCCTCAACAAAATCAGCCATTTGTCCACTACTATGGCAGACAACAGATTAAGGAACTAGGCAGTTAAGTAAGAGAAAGCAAAAAATAATCTTCCCAATTGTATGTCAATCTAGATTCATGGGCAGTCATGATTAAAAAGAGCTTTGAAAGCTTGAATTACTCCTTTGAAAGCCAAAAGCCTGTCTCACTAAAATCAATAGTTCATTAGGACTGTAAAGTCTGACTATTCTGGACCAGGTTTGATGCCAAATTTCAGAGACTTTGTTCTGTGCCAGAGCTGTGGAAAGTCAACAGGGAAAAATCATGCTTCTGCCTTTTGTCTCTGTCTGCTGGCAGTGGGAATGGTGATGATGTGAGGCAGTGTGAGCAGAGAGAGAAAGCAAAGGGAGGGCAAAGATGGGAGAAAGGAAAGTGGAGAGGATTAATTCATCTGTTGTTCAAGGCACCCTGACAGGGGAAAGAGAAGTATTGAACCACAGCAGCTTAACCCAACTTCAATGTACCTTCCCAAAAGCATAAGGAATGTAATTCTACATGGTGTTCTGCTGATAAGCAAATCCTCCTAAATCCTTTCAATTTATTTCTTGGCCTGAAGAAATTACATATTATTTAGGAACTAAATAAATAAATAAAATTTCATTTCCATGAATCTAGATTGGTTGTTTATTGATTACATATGCCCACAGAACCACTTGCTTTTCTATTTCTTTCCTTTCCTAACAGAACAGGCTCTTTTTGTCTTGACCTAGGAAAACATCAACTGGAAAGTCTTTTCCAGACTGTTCAATATAACTATCAAGATTTGCAAGAGCTTTGAACTGGGCTGTAAAATAGCATTTATTGCTTTTAATACAAAAGATACAGCTTTGGTGTGAGAGGACACTTTCTCCCCTCTTAACAAACAATTTCTCCTTTCCATGTGAATTTTGCTACTTCCAATAAGTGCCTTGAAGATGAAAGTGGTGTGTCTATGCACTGAAGACAGAGCCTCTTGGAATAACCACACAGGAAGAATATTCTCATTCAGTATACTTTTCGTCATTTGATGAAGGAGCTTGTGCTCCCCTATTATATATTTCTTATTGAAGGAAACTGCTACTTGAAACAGAAACCATCAGTCCTCTTTTATATAGTTATGCAGATGGTGGTGGTGCAGGTAAAAACTCCCTAAGAAAGGTACAGAAGGTATGCCCATCATGAACTAAAGTAACTAAAAAGCTAAAATTCAAGCCACTACAGCTGACCCCACAACAACTATCCACTCTAAAGTCAGTGAGAGCTGCTGCAAGGACAATTTGCTGAAATTCAAATACTGCTCAGGAATGTGACTTTCTGAATATTACAACAATCTACACAATGATGTTTCCCAATACTTGTCCAAAAGTTTTCAAATGGAAGACATTTCTTTTATGAAATGGTCTGAAAATAGAGTCAGAGTGTTTTCCCCTGTGCCATTATCCCACTCAGAAGAACCAACAACCAGCTGAACACATGGGGCAGCATAAACTTCAGCTTCCTGCTCTTCTCAGCATCTGCTTAAGCATGACACAGAGAGCAAAAACTGAAGAAAGATTCTTATAGATATGCAGGAAAAAGATGACTTATTGACAGAATTTAGCATCCTGCTGGTGTGGGCTCTAGTCCCTTAGGTACACATTCTAATTTATTATCTTAAACTGCCACTGAAATAATTTTATTAATATGCTGGGCTATGAAATACCCCTGCTGAAAAATGAAATGTTACATACTTGTTACACCAGCAGAAGGGCAGGGCAGATCACTGGGATGCAGTAACTTTTAAAATTGCCCCAATCCAAATTTCTAGGGGCATTGAATCAGAGCCCACATGTTACTAGATTTTATTTTCCTGATACTGTCATAAATTTGCTATCTGACATCAGCAAAATTGACCCCTTTCCTCATGCTTCTGTTTATATAGCCATACAACAGGGAGTAAACAGCTTCTCTGTTTGCTTGGCATACAATCAGAATTTTAGTAAACATTTTACATTCTCAAAGTAAAGCCTAAGTACAGAAAACTCCTTTACATTTAGTAAAGGGGAGCCTATGTTTCAGAAAGTTAGAGACTCAAATGATCTGAGATGAATCAGCTGCCCTTTGAAGACTCAGCCTCTAGTAAGAGTAAATGGGTTTTTCTTTGCGTGCTAGCTGGCACTTAATAACTGTGTCAGAAGAATATTTTTCATTTACACTTTGCTCCTTTGCTGGAAATCAATATGTCGTTTGCTGGCATTTTCCCCTGGACATCTTTATTTAGCTTGTCTTTTTTCCTCAGAGGGGAGGGAGTTGTATTTGATTTTGTTCTGTTATTGATTGGATCACTCTTAGCAAGAAATAAATAACTAAGCACAGCACAGTAGCTTTAATGACAATCTCTTAAGCCTCAAAATCTGCACACCGTGTTGCACTCCCCTCTAACACATGATTCAAAAGAAACAAACCTGTAAAGTACAGTTACTATGTAGAAAAGAGGTAGTCACACGTGCAATTTAACTGGCATTTCTGCTTATGTGATCACTTAATAACACCACACAAGTCTTGTTTCTATTAAAGCAGTTTGCTATATTGCACCTGCTGTTGGGATCTCATAATCTCTTGCAAATGAGACTTAATGAGAAATTAAAGGTACGGGAGATCTCCCAGCAGACACCGTTCCCTGGAGAAAACAGGAGCATGCTCACCCATCAAACACTGATGGCAATACAGCCTGATACCCGACCTACAGCAGGCAGAGGGACACCAGCCACAGCACCCCTGCCAGCATCCCAGGGAAGTGATGGGCAAGCCAGCCCTAGGGGAATCCTGCCAGCATCCCAGGGAAGTGATGGGCAAGCCAGCCCTAGGGGNCCTGCCAGCATCCCAGGGAAGTGATGGGCAAGCCAGCCCTAGGGGAATCCTGCCAGCATCCCAGGGAAGTGATGGGCAAGCCAGCCCTAGGGGCTGCACAGCAATTGCCCACCATCTTGCAATTGTTTTTTTTTTTTTTTTTTTTTTTCTAAAATGGGGAGTTCTTTGCCTCCTTCCCTTCTTCTCTCTTAATTTCTCTTGCTCATTATTACATTGGCCACTAACAGTTGGCACACACAACTGTAAAATTCATAAAGGAGAAAACACCCTAGTAGGGTCCAAACTGTGGCACTTAAAATCTAATGCGACAGGGTGTGTTATTCATAAAGTAACAATAAACATAATCACTCTGAATAAATGTGCCTTAAAACAACTTCTGCAATTATTATAAGTACCTCTGAGTGCAATAAGATAAACAACTATCTTTGAATAGTTGCATTAATGTGCTAGACTATTCTTGCCAGACAAATATTCCTCTTTCTCTCCAAACATTAACCCACACTTAGAAAATGGCATTTAAATACTGTTACTCACAGGATTCACACATTAGCTCACAAGGGGAAGGCAGTTCCCACACATTTAAGTGCAGAATAAACATAATGTAGAATAAATAAATGCAGAATAAATCCTGGCCCACTAGGTACCGATCAGCACCTAGAAATGCTCCCGGAATAACGTTAGAGTACAACATTTAACAAAGGAAAATAGCCACTAAATAACTATATGTAAGCACAAACACAGCATACCTTCTAAAAAAAGGCTATAAATGGTTTTAATTTATAAACAATAAGTTTATAAACACAACCATCACAAAAGTGGCTGTAGTAGAACTCATATTTCCCAGCAGCAGTGACAGCCTCTTAACCACAACTCCAAACTCCATCCATCCTCTCTTAAAATATGATGTAAATGATTGTCAGCACAAAGACATCTATTTACTCAACAAAACATATATATTACCATTAACCTATTAATATACTGACATTATCATGGTCAAATCTAATAAAAATTAATTTAAACAGTTCTAGACAATTTTTCACCCAGAAATAAAACTGCCTAATGTTTAAAAATCATGCTTTTCTATCATTAACATTTTTTTCCCCATTTCAAGTATGAGAAAACCTACACCTTTACTGAAGGGACAGGGCACTGAGTTCATGTCACATGTTAGAAAAAAACATGTAACAAAAGAGTAAACAGAGAAATAAAATCATTACCAACACCATCAGAAATCAAGGGGGAAACCTTAAGTTAGAGCCAGAAATTTGTCTAATCATAACTTTAACAAGGAAAGAGATCTATTCCCATCAAACATATATGCATCACCTTAAAAAATGTACTTGGTCCATCAAGTACCGATGAAACCAGGTAAACTTCAATCCCATGAGCTGTGGAACATGACAAATGGCTCCTGAACATTAAATCTGAAGTGAATTTCACTTAAATGGCACATGAAGTGGGTTGTTATGCAAGAAAAAAAGGCTGACTCCCATGCACAACAAACCTGATAAACACTTATAGCCGCTGGGTTTCTCAGCAGCCCCTGCCTAATCAGAACATTTGGCCTGTGAAGGATAAGAAGGCCATTTTCCTTGCTTCTTTATTTAGTTTTCTAGTGAGTTTGATTAACTGTCGTAAAGACAAATCAATCTTTTGTGTTTGTGTAAAATGAAAAAAGGAATAAAGTTAGCTTTAATGGCCTCACAGACACTCAGCTGGAATGCACTTACTAAGCAGAGACCTAGACAAAGGAATTCAGACTTTAAACACCATCAAGAACCCTCTGACATCATCTATACTTCTACCTGCTTTCAGGGAAAACAACAAACCCACTCCACACACAGTGAAGAGGCTTTCTTTTTCTCTGCAATTCTGTCTATAAAGGTGTCAAGTGTTACAAGGTTCTTCCTAGTGTCCTTCAGATTTCCAGGGTGTAATTTGGGAGATACTAGGAAACAAGTATCCAAAGCAACATCATCAGAAGGAGAGAGGATTTGAAGATCTAAATCCATAAGAATACTTTCACTGTCAGTAAACTTGCTTTTCAACTCAGTTTTGTGGCAATGTTGTATTTTTTACATCAATAACCTCTTGTAAGGACTGAAAGATGGCATGAAATTCATGCCCACTATGAAATGAAGAAGCTTCTGCCTAAAGAATTTTGAATGAGACACCAGTTGAAAACTGAACTCTGAGAAATTTTTCCTCTCATATATTCCAATTATAGTGTTGACAACAGTGGAAATCACAAAAGAAACAATGCCATTTTAGTGCAATGCCCATTAAAAGCCTTTAGTAATACAATAAAATACATACTCTTCCTGACTATGGACAGCCAAGTTTTAGTCCATGGAGGATTTAACCTTAGTCTTAGCAAGGCATGGAAAAGGAGAGCTTGACCAGGATGGAGCCAAAATGTAGCAAGAGTCTCCATATTCAAGATATTCCAGGCCCTGAATACACAGACAAAATAATATGCTTAGGTTTTTTGCTACATCAGTTTCTGCTTTTTCATAAGAATTAAAAAAGCAGAAAGAATCAGAACTTTTGTTCTAAGAATCCCATCTTCCATTACTATAACTACAGCAACGGCATTGGGATGATGGTATGTTTCTGGTCACTCCTGGGAGGAAACAAGTTAAGTTTCCCTTAAAATTCCCTTTTCAATGGTGCCATTATTTAAGCTTTAGTTGTACCAGCTAGAAACAAGACATAATGGCCAGTGAATGTAAAAGGGGGTGCCCCTGCATTTTTAGATATAGGCCCTACTCACACTAAAGAGATTACAGGCATTACAGACATGAGGGTATATCCAAGTTGGTAGAGCTGCTCCTTTTAGGTCCAGCAATGCTGACTGAAGAAGGCTTTCTGCCAGCAGAATTACACCACCTATGAGTGTTTCAAACTAAGCTGACCATAATAGGCATAGTTAAGCCCATATTAGGATTTTGACTGGCAACAGCAGGTAAAATCAAAGCACATTTCTGCACTGTGGGACACGCAGTGAAGTTGTCAGAACTCCAGAGTTTGGCACTGTATTCCTCTGGAATGCTTTAGGATGGCAAAAGTGTTTCTAAAGAACCCTGTAATTGGCTCCAATTATTAGCAGCTGTTATTAATTGTCTCACAGTTATTAGTAAGCATATAACTTAAATCAGGAATTTGCAAGTAAAACACTGCAAAGACTCACTGACTGCAGTCAGTGAGATTTCTTTTGATTCAGAAAACTCAGGTCAGAGGGGTCCATTACTTTCAGCAAGTCTAACTGCCCATTTTGCACAACTGTGGAATTGCACAGAAGATCTGAGTGCCAGGATGCCTCTGCCACTGATTTGCAATGACCCTTTACTGGGCTGTTTATGTGTCAGCACACCATGGCTTAATTTTTAAAATAATGAAGATACACATGTATCTCTTGGAAGCAAATGTTTATAAGTCGCTCTGACAGTACCTTGAGGACATATAAAGCATCTGAAAAAAGATTATAAAATTCCAAAATCGTTTGGGTTGGAAAAGATCTTTAAGATCACTGAGTCCAACCATTAGCCAATTCCATCACTAAACCACGTGCCTGAGTGCCACATCTATGCATCTTTTAAATACCTCCAGGGATGGTGAGTCAACCACTTCCCTGGGCAGCCTACCCTGATTGTATCCAGTTCTTAATATTTTGTGGGCAGAAAGACTCACACTGTCAAAATGGAACTCCCATATGGACTGTAACAAACTGTTATGCAGGGCTGAGGTAGGAGGGACATAAGAAACATTCTGCTCTCTTTAATGTTCCTGAAATGAAAAAAAAATATTGGAGGTGACTGTGCAGTTCCTACAAACTGAGGTTCCTGCAGACAAGAATTTCTTGCAAATTCTCCCCCTCAGTGGGAAAAGCCTGCAGTGCACATCTATAGATATAAATGGCAGCAGAGCCTAACACCAAAGGCAAATGACCCTCAGAAAAAGAGCCCTGCCATGGACCACAGGTACTCATCCCATCAGAACACAAAACTGCCTTCAGCACAGCTTCTCCAACAGGTGCAGAGGAAAGCTCTGTAACATCTCTACCAGGCAGCTTTGAATCTCAGGACCACATACGTGGTGGTACAAATTACCTGGCTGGTCCCAGGATATCCCTTTTGCCTAAGTCTCCCACTTACCCAGAATGTGCAATTGATCGAAACAAATGCTACAATCTGACACCATGGAGCTCTTGACAGCTGTCAACTCATTAAGTTCTATTCACTGGCTTCCCACCTCCTTGCCAAAGTATTACATAAATTGCATTTTAGCTGGCAGCCTTTTCCTTTGCCTGAAACCATTTTGTACTGAGCATATTTAAGTTCATTGTTTTTTTAAAAAATGAATTTATTCCCTTCCCTTTGGTAATTTGCCTTGCCTTGCAACAGTTTGAATGGGCTGCAGGATACTGTTTCATTATCAAGCTGCAACTGGAAATGAATATTTTATAGCAGCAGAACAGAGGTTTGGCTGTAAATGACTATATCCTAATTACACAAAACAAAAGGAAGACAGAAAGAAAAATGAATTTAATTAATGAAATATTGATGCAATTTACAGACAAAGGCCTTCCCATTTAGAAGGGAATTCCTGCATAGTGAATTTTATAAAGAGCTGGAGGTTCACTGCCTCCTTCTTGATTTATCTAGTTACATACCTCATATTTAATTTTTGCTTCTTTCAGGCTGTTTAAAATGCCTGAAGGTATGTCTGGTATCTGTCCACACCAAGTCACAGATGTAAGTGCTTCAAATGCAAATATATACTTATAATGACTGTGTTATAAGGACATGTAAAAGCAGAGCAGAAGTGCAGTCATGCTAGCTCAAACTCCACTGAAGCCTTGACTCCTGCCTCTGGCATTAGCCATTTTATGTTTGTTAACAGATAAAGGATAAACACAAGAGAAACCTGCAGAAGTACTTTTCTCTCACACATGCTAGTTGGAGTGGCAAGCCTCTGTTAGGAAGTGGTTATACCTGCAACTCTGTGCTGCACAGATTTTGTATTTCATGGTTCTTAATGGGCTTTTCGACCACATGCTGACATATTAGCTTTTAAAATCAATTAATATTTTTTTCTACAATATCATATGGCAGTGAGTTCCACCTTTCCTGTAAAAGCACTTCCTCCTGCTTGATCTCAGCTTGCTTCTACCTTATTTCACTCCTCAATCTTTGTTTCATGAGAAACTGTGAGTAGTCATTGCCTAGTCACAATTTCTCTGTTCCATTTTGATTTTAGAGACCTCTGTTATCACCATTTGGTTACCAATTTTTCATCATGAAAAATGTCAGCCTATTTAACCTCTCTTCATGTGGAAACCACTGCATGTCCTGCAGCTTTTTTATTCTCCATAGATCAGTTTTTGAGAGCTCATGGCCCAAAGTGAGTGCAATGCAGAAGGCAAGGCACAACACAGATTTACACAATACTAGTAGCACAATACTAGTTTAGCTTTTAATTCCTCTAACAATTTCTAAATTTTGGTTTGCCTTCTTGAATGCAAATATATGTCCAAAAGTAACCAAATCTGGTCATTTGTTAGCATACAGACTAATTTTCAATGTTCAGTGTGGTTAAGAAGATCGATGAATCAGTGCGAAATAATGCATTTTCTTCTGTTCTGGCCTCAGTTTCTGATACTTTTGAATTAAAGGCCCTCTATCAGAAGTGATTTATTGATTCCAGAGACACTTCAGAATGGCATCTGTTGAACTGTATATGGAGTGTGATCTACAAAGAAGCAATAAAGCTTTTAAGAGGATGCTGCATTTCTCAGTCATTCTCAGTCCAGCAAGCTGACACCTTTCTGAGGTCACAGAATGCACCTGATTCAGCTCCAGGGATGCCTGTCAGGTTCTCAGAGTCAGAAGGCAGAAGGAGAGCACTGTAATGGACAATCATTTAACATGGACTGGAGTAATCCATACAAGATCAGTAACAGACAGGAGACTCAGTATCATAAATAGAAATGTGGAATGTGTTATACATTCCAAAAGTGAGGACACACTATAGAATCTGCTCCAACTCGTTTCCTTATCTCTTTTTGATGGCAAATGGTCTTTATTATCATGCATGTTGTAAAGTGAATTAGGCTTAAATATAATGTTGAAATGCTGCCTGAATAAAATTAGAAGATGAGAATAGACCTGAGCTTTAAAGAAAATCACATGCAGCTGTACTTTGTAGCCCAAAAGATAGTTCAAAATATAGCATACGTTTGCCCCAAATTACCTTTTTTCTTCAAACCATTTGTATCATTTTGGATGAGCATGACATTTCACCCTGGTGTGGACTCTATTGTCCACTGGAGTTAAGTAATAAAATACTTTCAAGGAAACTGCTATGGTTTAAAATTAGTAAGGTCAAAGAGAATGCAGACTAATAAATCCTATAACTACAGAACCAAGAAACCACAGAATTTGGTTCTATGTGAAATGAAGTCTTCAGAAACATGAGAGAGAAGCTATTGGCTCTTGCCAGGCTAATCAACTGGAAACCAGAAGGTAAATCTTTGCAAAAGCAAGAGAAATAATTGACCTAAAAGCACATAAACTAGAATTTTCTGGAGGCATGGGTTCTTTCTTTCTTCCTGTACAGGATGTGAACATAAAAGACATAAATGAAAACACAACTCCTGTACAATTCCATACCTTGCCATTGATTTAAAGTAAATATAATTTCTCATCCACTTCAGCAAAAAGAGAAAAATATACCAGGAGTGAATGAATGAAATAAATGGATAATTGACAAGTTTGGAAGGGAGACAGATACCTTTCACAGGCTTCAGTTACATCTCTCCCTGTGCTATGATTTGTTTTCTAGACTTTAGTCTCCATTTCCCACTCACTGTTTCCACCTTCAGCCCAAAGCTGTCAAAGTCTTTCTGCTCCTACTGTGCCTCTCCCTCCCCTGCAGTATTACTGAAGCTCAGGAGCTTTGGTCCTCTACTTTCCTCTTTCTCTATGCCACCCCTTCTTCTTTTAGACTTTGAGGAAAACTGAGTGGCTCTTTAATACCAACAGAGATACTGATCGTAACTCAAACACAAGCTTTTAAACTTGCAGGGGAAAGATTTCTTTAAATTACACATTATCAGAAAGCATAAAACTTATATGTGAAGATACAACAGCTATTACCTGAATTTTAACAATAATGATATTACCCTCAGCCCCAAATCAGATCAAGATTCTGTTATTTAGTATTACTGTATAAACAGAATAAAAGAGACTTTGCTGCTAGTGCTGCTGTTTAGGCAAAGAAGCAACATATTTAGTACAGCTGACAAGGAAATAACAGCTCAGTTTTATGGTGAGTTATGATGTTAAAAGATTAGCTTTTGTTCTATCCTTGAACAACATCAAATGCCCTTTAAATACAACTTCAAAACCAGAATGATATCAAAATATCGTTTTTTGAATAGCAATTTTTCTGTATTTGCACCTAAATTTCAGACATAGCATTCAGGGTGTGCACGACAGCAAAGCACCCACTGGACACCTCGGAGGGTGCAGCCCCCACGAAAGGATCCAGGCTTGACATCCGTGCTTCTGAATGGCTAAAAGCAGGGAAATTTCTCACTGCATCAGGAGCGTAGGAACAAGAGCCTGCAACATCTCCTTGGCAAAGCAGTGCCCCGATGGCAGCCTGCTGAGGTGAGAGAGCCTCTCCCCTCCTCACATGACAGAACAGGGAGCACGACAGAAGACAGCCTTAGGAAATACCACTTACAGCCAAGATTAATGGAACTGCAGAGGAAGGATGGGCAGAACAAGACTGTTTGGCTAAACATGGATTCCTTAATCTGGTTAGCCCGTGAGGGTTCCAAAGAGGGTAAGACTTTATTTAGGAATGCAGTTAGTGCATGTGTAACATTAACTGAGATTATACCTTAATAGTCTACAAAATAACATTACCAAAGATTATACATATGCTTGTAGGGCCTTCTGACAAGAACAACTTCAGGAAAAAAAGGAAAGAAAAGAGAGAACAAAAATGTAATTGCCTGCCTATCAGCTCCACTATCATAATTACTTTCAAACTCTTGACATGGGTTGAATCAGATGAACACCAAATCAATTTTTGCAGCCAGCAATCATTGCATTCTTAGCTCATAAATTAAAATGTCACTGGTAGACTGAGTACAAAATAATGCCTGTTTCAGTATTTTAACCTGCAGAGAGAGAAATGTCTTTCTCGTTCCGTGAGTGGAGCTTGTATATATATCCTTAATCACTACATTACATTACACTCATCTAATTCAAACCAAAGTTTGCACAGCTGGATCCCACACAGGAAAACACAAAAAATTATACACTACCAACAGAGTGGGGCAGTCTTATCCCCCTGGGCATCCAGAGCCCCATTCTGGATCTGGGGAGATGGAGACATGAGCTGTTGTCGTGTATGTGTACAACAGCAGCATTGCAGCACTGGCAAGTTGCTCACTGATTCAGGGGAAGAAACACCTTAAGCCTGCACTGCACTCTCCTCCCCTTCATCCTTTCTGACCTGCAGTGAACCTCATCAGACTCAAGTGAGTAGAGGGCTCCCCAATACAAGGAAAATTCTCAAAAAAGCTCCAGATTTTAAGGCCAGAAATTATTCACTGTTGTAATTTTTTTAAGGAATAAAGCAATCAGATTAAATTTATGACTCAGTAGTATATGTTGAAACCTGATCCATAATAATAAAGTGCTTGATTTCATATTACCTCTTGTGTCTCATTTCTGAGTCTGAGTGGACATAATTTAATGGGCTGTTCTGTGCTCACCTTGCCTATCACCTCTCCCTGTCTCTTTTTAACCACAAACTCTGCAGCTGAGGCTCACAGGACCAGGCCTTTGAGTTTACTTTTCATGCAACTAGAGTTACCAAGATACCTCATTGTTTTCTCATTTCTAGGGGCTTTTGCACTTTACATAACATTTAAGTGCTTTTTAAACTTAAAGCACATTTTAATCTTTACCTAATGACTGAGATAATTTTTTCTCATGAAATGTGACTAGCCAAGCCCCAAATAATCTCTTTTTATCTCTAACATCATACTTGCTTTCCAAAAGATAAAACTTCAAGCACCTTAGTCTCTCACCCACCCCAGCAGGAAAGGAGCCATGAAGACCAACACTGGTTGAATTCCCAGTTGCTCCAAAATTCTCCTCCAAAGCTTTACCTCCAAATAGCAATGAACAAGACATCCAGCTGTACTAGCAAATCCAGCTGATAATTTTAAATGCATTTCTGTAACAACCAATGTCAGTGTTCAGAGTTTTGCCTCAAGGGATATCTTTGAAGAGTTGAGGATTTTTCTTCTGCTCTTTCTAGACTTCAGAAGCTGAGCTATAAACTCATTGAAACCTGAATATAAAGTACTTCCTTATTAGTAAAAATAGGATTGCCTGTCACTTCAACCCAACCAGAAGCCAGCACATAGTGGAGTGCTGCATTTGGGGAAAGTCTACTCTCTTCCTCACAGTTGATTACTTCTCTGGTTCAGAAAGAGAAATTTCACCTGAAGTGGAATGGTTGACTCTTTACCTGATCAGTGGGGTAATTTGACCTCATAGGATGTGAATAGCCAAATGATCAAAAGGCTTTGTATGTTTATCAGTAAGTTGCCTGCTACTGTCTGCCATGGGGAGCTCTGCATCTTTGTGCAAAAGCTTTCTGCTCAGCTGTGCTCCCTAAGAGCTGACAACTGATCACACTGGAGCTCAGCAGAGCTGAGACAGCAGTGGTCTCGTATCTCTATGATATTGTCATTAGTACAGTACCAAAATACCAGTAGGTGCACACTCATCATGTACACAAATCACAGAAAAACAAGAACGAACCTCTAAAGGTGCAGGAGCCAGTGCTTAGCTACTTCACGTCTACATCAAATAAAGCCATGATTAAACTTACTCTTCTGGACCTCTTCCTCCCGATGATTCCCATTTTGGATAGAAACCCATTTCTAAATTCCAGCTGCAGCTTATTGAGAGTTGGGTAGCAGCCATTTTGGGCCTTGCAACCCTTTTGTTTAAAGAAATAATTTCCCAGTCTCCTCTTTGTAAACACAACACACTTTCAGAGAGCAAGCATTTTTCTTTTATTCTTTCAGTATGCAAGCTAGAGAAGCTAAATTGTGAAATATTTCTTCCATTGAGACTGACTCCCAATTCACAGTTTGTCTGTCAAAACCTTCTCTGTACCAGTGCCAAGTCCTGCCAGTCATTCTGGAACATGAGCAGATATGCTCTGAAACAGCACTAAGCAAACTTGATTTTTTTTTAATAAAATACTTTGAAGAACAATTCTGCTGTAATAAAATAGTGGCATGTTTGTGTGAATATGTTTACAAGTTCTTTACTTTCATGAGTAGAGGAATACAGATAATTATGGTCGGCCAGATAGAAAACTAGGTTTGCTACCAGTTTTAACTCAGTTGCCATTCAGAGAGTACCAAAAAATCTGACAGCAGCTCCTTAAGGGAGGGATTTCTAGTGGCTTAAATGCAATGACATTTAAGGAACAGCCCAACATACTATTGAAACAATTCAATTCAGACCATCTACAAAATGGCTGGAAAAAAAAAAGTGTGCCTTGCTTGAGCACAGGAGGAAGTAAAGAGATCAAACTGAGAAAAAAGGCAGTTACTTTTTCAAATTGCCATCTTTTATCTCTGAAGAAACACAAAAACTGAAACTGATAACTGTCTTGATACGTTATCAGTTTTAATAACTACATTATGGAGATGCAATACAGAGCAAGTCCTCAGAAATTCCAAACTAGAAATCAAATATAATGACTAAGTGAGAAAGCCCCATGTTCCATTTCAATTCTACTCTCCTTATCTGCCATGCTAATATTTAGAAAGTAATTATTGCTCTTCATGATTAAACTTTTTTTTTTTCCTCCTCTTGAAATGACTGATTTTTCTTTTGAAGTCTGCATCACCCTGAAGGGAAAATACATTTCTCAGCAGATTTTTTTCCTTTTTGCCTAACAAGGAAAGGGGATTAGAAAAATTAGAAAAAAATGACAATAAAAGAAAAAAGATGGAAGGGGAAAAATGAGCAAGGAAAGACAAGGGGGGTTTTTTTTGTTTTTTTTTTTTAATGAGGATTGTCTTTGGGAATTCACAAAAAGAAAAGTGAAAAATTAGGAACTCATCACATACGGTATGACACCTCATGCTGCAATCTGGAGTTCCTGTAATGAGGTGAATGGGCACTGCTGAGAGCTCATTGCTGGGGAGAGGTTAAAATGAGTTCTGCATCACCAGGCCAGGCATTTCATTGTACCACATTACACAGAAATTTTTTTGCAGCATTATTGCAGCTGGGTTAGCTCTCTAAAGCAAGCACGAATGTCTCTTATCCCAGAGTCTGAGTGTCATGACCAAGTTAATCTGGGCTGGAGGGAAAAGAAGTCACACTGTAATGATGAAGAGAGGTGTGTGAACTTAGATAGCTGTATACTTTATCAATATAAAGAGATTAAACTATGGAAGTTTAACTACAGACACAAGTATCCCCTATAATAAAAGGCAAAGTAAATAAAAAATTAATATACTGTAGCATATACCAAAAGCAAAACATAGACATACATCTATGTTTCTCATTCTGTAAACCTCTCCCATTAAAGTGATATAATGAGACATCGGGAGTTTTGGACATATGGTATACTGAAACCATCACTGAAACTCCCTAAGAATCAAAGCCCACACATCGGAATGCACTCACTACCAACTCATTCTCTCCTGAGTTTCAACCCCTGAAATCAGTCTATGCCATGCAAATTAACTTGGCCCACCTCATACACAATCTTGCCACATTATCTGTGAGTATGGCTACACACTGCTGCAACGTGAACACACTGGTGCAAAGTTAATTGTTGGATTGATGATCTTAGAGGTCTTTTCCAACCTTAACAATTCTCTGATTCTGTGATCACTGTACTCTGCTCTTGCAGAATGGCAGGTATCAGATGTGCACTATTATAGATGAAAGACACTTTCTCCATAGCCCTACATGAGGCTGAAAATGTTGAAATTAATACTTCAAAACACCCTTTGGTAACAGTTCTCAAATACCACATGACAAAAACCACATGTCAAATACCACAAAGAAATTTTCTTCTTTTTTTTTTTCTTTTAAGAAACCTTCAAACACCAAACTCATATGAGGTTGTTTCCAAGGGGGAAAAAAAAAGAAAAGAAAAAGGCATCTTAGAAGATGACATACTGACCGTGATTCCCAGCTAAACTCTCGGATAGCTGCTGAAGCAGCTGCTCAAGCCAAGTTATAATTCACAGAAACAAGCTGGAGGAGAGCCAAATCTGGATGAAGTGATTGGCTCATTTTGGAATATGAAGTGTTTCCTCTTGTCAGCAAGCCATGCTGACTGTCCTTGGGGAGATGCTAAGAAGAAACCTTGATCAGATGTGAGACAAATCATCAGTTCTGTAATGGATGGCCATTCAATGCCTTTATATCTGAAAATAGCTAGGTAATATCTACAATAAAATAGATGTCTTCAGTAGCTAAAGAGGCTAAACATACATTTCCTGGCATTGTTAATGCTTGGCAAATCATCAGCAAGTTTTGTCAGTGTCATCTTCTTTATTTTAAATACACTGCTTTTGAAGTTAATAAAATGACTTGTTTCTCCCTTGTGCTGGACCATTTGCATAATTATAAAGAGGGTTCATGAAAGAGAGTCAATGAGATAATTCCCACATGCAAATTAAAGATCTTTCAATTAACATGGCAGGACGTGTGTGAAAACCATGCTAATGTAGCAGAAGATATCCCTAGTGGCAGTTCAGTAATCTGCCTGTATGCTAAGGCATCTCTTTGTCTCACTTTGCTTTGTCACTGGTGGCCTTGGCTTGGGCAAGAAAGTGGTGGAACAGAGCAAAAAAATTAAATTTTATTAGAGATCTTTACTCCAATGTTACTGGTGGTGTGGGAGAGCAGTGCTTTATTCTTGATCTTTTTTTTCAGGCAAAAGTCAAGTAGATTGATTAAATAACCGTGTCTCTTCATATCAGGGAAAAAATTTAAGAGTCTGATTTCCAGGAAGCTTTTTCATTCACAGATCAGTTTGTTTCTAGTTCCCTTCATGAAAGGTGACTTGCCTCTCTTGTCTTTGGTAATAATACACACACTACTTTCATAAGGCTTCCCTTGTTTCTCTGCTTACAATTAATGGCCCCTCAGAACAAACAGTGAAAAGCCGATAGGAGTAGAAAAGGACACTGGATACTTGGTAACACCTTATCTTGTACCAGGCAATGAAATCACACTGTTAGAGTTCATATATATAAGCTGGTGATCAACTTCAAAATCAGAATTTAATATTTCCATGACTATAAAGATGCTAGATGATCTTTTATGGAAGTATTACATCTTTCCCTCAAGTCTGGGAAACATTAAAGACCAGATACCAGAAGACAGATGCTTGCTTGCTACTGTGACCCCCTGCTAGCTTTCTAATCACTGAATAAATTTTCAAAAGCAGCTCGTACCCAGGAGAAGCGATATATCTGTGTCTTCCAGCAAAACAAACAGAACTGTATTATTTTAGGTGCTAGTTGCTCCTTACTTGGGATTTGAATTGGGACCTGAATTAGGAGTCTTCAAGTCTGGAAATCAAGAGTCCCTATGTGAACATGTCAGAAGTCCCCCATGAAGGTATCTGCTTTACTGCCATCACGCTGATACCCTCCCCAGGAATCTGCAATAGCCCTAAAAACTGCATCTCAGGGAAAAACTTACTGATTGGCTTAACAAAAACCCACCAGGCAAAACCCCAAAACCTACAGTTTGCTCTGGGTAGGAATAATTCAGAAGAATACGCATTTATGTGGATGATGAAGGCAAGTAACAGCAGTGACTGTCACAAACTCAAAGCTATGTTAAAGAAAACAAGGAAATTATCTTTGCTGAATGCACTCAAATTGTGTTGTTGGGTTTTTTTTTGTTAAAAACCGACATTCTCTAATTAAAGGAATATGACTTTCATAAACAGGAATAATCTACTAACACCTGATCATGAGGATGAACTGGTAGTGGTCCTGGTATTAGTATCTGTCAGTTTTATTAATTTCATCACCAGCCCACATGTCATCCTTGTAGATATTTTGCTTCCTGCTATTGCAGTATCGTGGAGCACAACCTAATTCCATGGAACAAGTTCAAAACTGGGAATCATGAACCCTTATTGTCAGGCCAGCTGCTTTTCCCCTGGCTTCTGCACCATGCTGGTGGAGCAGACCTAATCCCTCTCATCTCCACTTTAGGGGCAAATCACTTTCCCAATCAGGTCTCAGTGTTTAAAACTCAAAAGGGGAACAGTGTTGTGAATGAATCTATCTGAGACACAAGCCTTGGAGAGCAGCAAAGTTTGCAAGGAAGCAACTGTAGCTCCCACATTGTGCACATAACCTCCAAATCATTGGAGTTTTCATCCACCTACCAACATTTAAGAATAAAAAATGATAATTACAAAAATCTGCAGCATTTGTATTCCTGTGCCTCTGGATCTGACCAGTTTGTAGAGTGGTTCAAACAGATCAACATTTTTAAATGCTATTTTTTTGGTAGAAAATAAAAATCAGGAGTTCATTCTCAGCAGGCTATTAGTTTTATAATTATTATTAATACTAGTTGTTTTATTATGTAACACTAACAAAGTAAACTCAAGCTTCTCCAGCACATTTTAGCTTTAACAAAGCAATTACTTGAGTCAAAATCATGTATCAAATTGAGCAACTTCTAGCAAGAATTGTATTTCTGTCTTCAAGTCTTTGTTTTTCAAATAGTAAGGCATAATAACTTCTTGAAGAATTAGTAATCAATGTGTCACTCCTCTAAGTAATTATTTTACTTGAAACAAGTAATAAGCCTGTGTTCCCATTTGAGGGCACATGTAATTGCAATGTATTGTTAATTCTGCAGTCTTTTGTACAGAATGAACACTCAACTTTAATAATCATAGGAAACTATCAAACTATCTCTAGTGTACTTTCTCTAGAAAAAAAAGGAAGGAAAAAAGTTAGGACACTGAATACCTTTTAAAGTTTCAAACTTCAGAGAAAAGCACAATTTACTGAAGTGCACTCTGTGTGTGGTATTTGTGTGCATCCTCAGCATGTCCTAAGGGTTGGTTTGTTTGCTTTTTGGAAAAAAAAAACTATAGGCCTAGTAGAACTTAGAATCAAATGGGCTTGTTTCTTTATGCTTGTCTCTTCAATTGCATTTTCTGTCATACAAGGAGTAGTGCACAAGGCTCTTTGCCTCAGCTTCACTGCCTTTAAAGTGAAGAAAAAGAAAACCATCTGTAGTGAGCATTATTGTCACAAATGATTGTTTTCTAGGTGCTTTAAGATCAGCAATACACGTTCTTAGCATTAGCTGTTTTTAAAGATAACAAATTAAAGCTAAATATGACGGAACTTTTCAGCTCAATATATGTCTTATACATATTAGAACTCGCAGTTGTATTTTTGAAATGAATTTTCACATGAAATGAGACAGATATTTTACACCGTACATAAACACTACTCTTGAGTATGAGACATGACTTCCATCCACAGAAGATGTTCAAGGGCTGATAGATATGGCCCTAAGTAAACTGATATGACCAGACCTGCTTTGAAAAAGCTGTTGTTGGTGGAGCTCCTTGTTAGGAAGAGTCTTCTAGGACTGGCCTCACTATTCTGCACAAGTGTGAATCTCATTTGAGTGCACAAATGGACAGGACAACAGTGAAACCCTCGGTCTAAACAGCACCTGGCAGCACACAGGATGCAGCCAAGGCTGTGCTTTGAGCCAGTTCTGGTCCCAAAGGTGATTATAGATATTACCTCACCATTGTGCCACGGCAAAGTCTCTCCTCACAGCTGGACTTCATCTGTGGGCACTGTCCTGTGTTAAAGCACGCAGATGGCTTTTCTACTGCAGCGAGCTCAGGGAACGTGCACAGCTGTCCACACCTGGCCGTGCAGGGCTGCCTGTAATGTCACCTGCCACTACAGAAAAGCACCATCTATCCCAGACTCCAAAAGCACAGGTGCCACTGCTGTGTCTCTGTCATCGCCTCTCACAGCCCTGTGCTTTCAGCACCGTGCTGGGGCTTGAGTTAATTGCTGACAGAGAGAGCTGCAGCTTGTCAGCCATCAGGAAAGCCCGTGATCACTCATTATACTCCGCTGACACCACACCAAGATGAAACCAGTTCTCCAAGCTGGACATTTATGTTACTGCTCTTATTTTGCCTGCCTGTGTGTGGCTTAATGCCTCTGCAGTTAATTTGAGGGCGATAAATAGCTTTTTGAGAAAACTAATTTGTACACAGCTGCAATTAATCAGAGTGCAGAGAAGAGTGCACCAGAGCTGAACGCCCTGCTGAAACAGATGGTTGTGCTGCTGCCACACACTCCTGCATTCCTGTGAAGGTTAAGCCAAAGTGCAGAGCCCTGGGAATTTGAGCTTGCACACATGCTGGCTCTCCCCACATCAGGTCTGCTAGGGAAAAGCTTGAACGATTTTCACCTGGAAGCCTCCTGGGGATTGCAGCCATTAGTTGAGAACTTTAGTAACTGCTGGCAGGGGAAAAAAAAAACAACACCAGAAACAAGCAATTCACTGAACTTTTCCAACTGCACAGTTGAAATTTAGTATCTAGTCCTGTTCCTGACTGCTTTCCTTATATTGCCTGATCCTCAAAACCTTCATGGTATGAGAGCAAAAAGATAGCAGCCAGATGGCAGCTTCTGTTTGCAGCAGAGCAACCTGCTAAGAATCCAGTGGTTTTAGTTGCTTCTACTGGATTCCATCTAAATGCATTAAGAAGTTAATATTCCCAAGGATGGAGAAGCAGAAGTGCACAGAGCACAGTGTAAAGTTTTAAAGCTTCTGGAGTGCAGAGCGGGTTCCTGCAAACCTTGGGGACTGAACTGCAGTTGTACTGAATGATGTGCTGACTCAAGTGAAAATTGTGAGTGCTGGTGCCAAACAGAACTTCTCTGAAATGAGAGAAAAACTCTGCTTGGTGGCATCCATCTTGCTTGGGGTGTGCAATGGCTTGTAGGATGGTTATTAATTAGGTTACTAATTAGGTTATTCACCATTTGCCTTAGGTGTATCCAAGAGTTACCAGGAAGAGGTTTAGCATTCACTATAAAAATCTTGTGATTTAAGACAAAAAATGAAATCCAGAAAGATTATGTTTGAAACCTGAACCTCTTTCTAATACATAGGTGTTCTACATAATCACTAGAAGATGACTAATACCCTTTAAGTATTACTGTTCAATGATTTTTAAATGCAGAAGAACAGTGTTTGTGCAAATGCCACAGCTATTATGAGTGATTCTTCAAAGGTCAGAGTAAAAGGTCCTCCTACATGTGCCATTATATTATGGAAGATAGTCCCAAAAGAGACTAGTGTGAGATATACTAAAAACACAAGACCATGTAATCTCTGCTTGAGTGTTGTTGATTTCAAAAGTGCTAGAATCAATTTTCATGAATTGATTGAGAAACAAAAGGAAAGATGGAAGCCAAGTTCTGACTGTATGGCTTGCTGCAGCTAAGGGAAGAGAACTTCACTTTCCTACCCATTTTCCTTTCCTGCACAAACACACACAGCCTAGCAATAATGTCTTGAATAAGGGAAGCACATCAGCTAGGGAGTAAAAGCAGGTGGCCAAGGAGTTAAAACCTATGTCTCTCCAGTAAATTCACATCAGATTAGTGTCAGGTTTCTAGTTCTTTCTTCTTGGAAAACTCTCCAATGGCTTCAATAATTTGCCATTATCTTGAACAGGAGGGATGAAAAAAAGGGCACTCAAAACTGGTTGCTTAAAGACACAAGCACTGTGGTATGCACTTGGGGAATTCCAGTTGCAGGGCAGAAAAATATCTGCATAGATCTTTAAGGAGACTGAACTTGTGAACCCTGGAGTTTAAAGGCTTTTTATGATTCTGCACAAGTTACGTGTGCTTTTTCTTCTGGCCAGAACCTTGCTTTCTTAAGAAGCAAAAGTAATTACAGTGTTGATTCCAATAAACTCATAGATAGTGTTAGTATTTCTCTCCTTTACACAAAGTACATGCAAATGTATTCAACTGGCTATTATCTTTGTTGCAGGCAAGAAAAAGGAGTCACCATTTCAAGATTAATCATAACAGTGGGGCTAAAAAAAAAAACCAGCCAGGCCCAGAGTTGAATGATTGACATTTCTAAAAGTAGGAAAATGTAATTTTGGGCTGAGAAGCTGAGAGGATTTCTATGTGGGCAATAACAATGCACATGCAACATCAGCTGAGAAACCAGAAACCCAAGCAGGACTTCCCATGACACTTCAGCAAGGATAAAAAGCTGTGTTATTGCAGACCTTACAGAACATGGCATAGTGTCTCCTGTTATTAAAGTCTGCAAAATACAAAGTTATGGATCAAGTAAAATTTGTTATTTGAGTCAGAGACAAAAGTACAAACTTCTAGTTTCTGCGGCTGGTTCTTTTATTAGGCTTTACTTTATAGGACCACCACTACTATAGCATCTGACCAAATTTTATGTTTTAGCCTTATAACTGATATAAAAACTATTAACCTCACTTTCAGAAGGCACTAAAGGCACCAAAAGGCTATCTTTCCTAAGTTCATATGGGAAATTCATAAAAGGAATGAACTGACCCAATTCTCCCAAGACTCATGTTTTGAATTTCCTTCTTTGCTCAAATCCACTCAAACGTCCATAACCTCAGTTAGCTCTGGATATAATTGTATTTTCAGCAAGATGGGTAAGAAGACTGAATTTTAAAGCCTTCTGATTTGCTAGGATGAAAGGCACTACAAGAAATTCAGTGTACTATAATAATCATTAGCCTCATGCCTTGCAGTAGTAAAACAAAGTAACATCACTACAGCTTATTATTCTTTAGATAAAATGCTTTCCTTATTTCCACTATATTTGTAGTTCTGCAGTGCAAAACTCCATAACACCCCAGCTCTTGTGTTTACTCCTCTAGCTCCAAGCCATAGTTAAGATTTGCTCTGTGGTGCCTCACAGTGAAAGCTCTGGGTGTGTACCTGTGGGCAGCCTGCAAACAGTGGCAATAAAACTGATCTCAAAATTTATTGCTACAATATACTGATTGTCTTCATTCCTACTGTGCTGAATGGGCTGAAGATAAAAAAGTCAGGGATATCCTATTGGGAGTTATAGATCAGCATTACAAAGCAACCTGATCAATGCCTACACAAGCACATCAGCCAAAACCAGCACAAAGACACAGCAGCAGGTAAACACCAACAGCCTAACTGTGACCACACCGTGTTCTTACTGCTGATGCAGACTTCAACACTGAGCCTGGAATACTCTGCTTTTATGTGACAGTGGTTCACTCAAGAGAACTAGAGGAAAAAAAAATCCTTCAGGCTAAGCTAGCAGGAGCAGCACTAACACCTCTTCGAGATGTATTTCCACAGTAACAGAAGAGGACTGCTGCTACAAGCTTTTCAAACAGGTTTGGGGAGCTAGCACATGGCAGCTCAGCAGAACAAGTACTCTCATTAAGAGGTATTTCTATTAAAGCTATCATGACCTTCTGCCTGCAATTTACATGAGCTTTTCCTATCTGCATCAGAGCTGAAAGGAAATGGTGTGAAAAGGAAATGCACAGATTCAAAATAAAAGTTGCACAAAAATCCGAAATCATATTCAAGTGCTTTCTGCTAGATCAATTAGTGAATTCCTATTGCCTCTTGTAGAAAGGCTCCTTTACAAGGTTTATAATTTCCCTGCACTCTCCTTTAACAAAGAAGTGGAGATTTTCTGGAGGTGATCCTTCTGCCTTCCCGTGCATTCACAGAAAGCTTTTTAAGGGCTATGCTAATGTGACCTGACTACACTTGTGTGAGTGCATGGGAAGCTGCATCTGCTGCACATGCCAAGTGTGAGCGTGGGCTCACGCCTGCGTTCCTCGGTGCCTCCAGCCTGCTGAACAGGATCGCTGCCTGTGGGAAGGAGTTTGCTGTACCTGAGAGCACTGACGTGTGTAGGTGAGGAACATGATGTAGTACACAGACACACGAGTAGGTGTGTGGGTCTGAGGAACAGTCACAGCCGAGAAAACGACATGGTTGGCAACTTTTCTCTAACTTTTTGGAGTACATGAGTGTATACTCCCTGGGCAAATGGTGTCTATATGGTCATTTAAGGTGTATTGTAAGGCATCATATGTAGCTATGTGCACTTTGATGAATTTACTGAAGATCTCTAAGCATGGTTTAAACTTCCACATGCTGCCTCACATGTTGGGAGGGACCAATGCATTCTAGGTCAAGGTTTTTTTATGCAACTAAATAGAACACCCCTTCTCTTCCCTTCTTGGTCTTGTCAACTCATCCGACAGCAGATTGTTGGATTACTACCTTTGCAATGATCATTTCCATGAAGCAGATGTTTTAGGTTTAATTCCCATAATGTGCCTGGAACAATCATGAAGCATTTAGTTCTTTGGGATATAAATCATGGGAAACTTTCCCAATACCAACAGAGGTGTCCTCCCTGCAAGAAGTAGGCATAAAGCTCAACTGAGCTAGACAAGATGACTCTACCCATTTCAAATCAGATCAAAATTAAAGTCTCCAAAGGCATAGGCATGAACCAATTTATGTTTTAAGTGGTTTTTCCTTCCTGGTGTTAAAATAAAAGCTGACTGTCACTCGTATTATGCTTTCTCTTCCCTCTAGTCTAAAACTTCTGCTTGATCCTTGAAAACAGCAGCCTGTGTAATCTCTTCTTGGTGACTGGCAGTCTGTGGGGCAGGAAAACAATCCTTGCAAATGAAATTCACCCAGCATTTACAAACCAGACAAGAGAAAAGAAGGCTGAAGTGAAAAGGAACCTTTTGTTTTCAGCAGGGAGCAGAGCACAACAAGGAAATAAAAAGATGAATAAACCTGTCATAGACTTTTTCTTTATGGAGCAGAAGCACAGTTATTAGATACCCACAAAGAAGGCATTCTGGATATACGACTCCTAATACATCGTTCATAATACAGCACTGTGCAGAAGGCATACAACTTCTCAAACACTTGTCAGAGACAGAAATAAATACAGTGTCTTAGTGGAAAAAAATGGCCAGAAGGATTAGAAGTGAACATTGGGATGGTGCAGGCAGATGTCAGAGAGCTCTCTCTGACAACTCTGACAACAGCTCTCTCTGTTTTCATGCGTGATACTTGTCAGAAAGAAAAAAAAAACAAAAAAACTATTATTATTATTTTTCTCTTACTAATCAGGGTGAGGTTTTTACAGCTTATAAAATGTGACCAGTTGATAGTGCTCACTAGAAAGGAAAGGTAATAAACACAGGGCTTTGCCAAGTTAATCTCCATCCACAATTGTGGCACTCTTTATTAAACATGGGTCACACCACCCACTTGAAACCCGTGATCTGACTCATCTGAAGGCCCAAAAACATCACTGCTAATTGGCAACTTCCTACCATTTCATCTCTTCCTACAGTTCTGACAAAGTGCAGTGATCTTTGTATCATATTTCTCTTCAGTTTTCTATGTTTGATGTCAGCTGCACATGCCACCACGCTCTGTAGCATTCCTTCTTATCCTGATACTGATCTCCTAAAAAGGAGCAGAATGTCCTAATACTCAAGTTATGCAATTACTGTTGTATCTCCTAATGCAATAAAGCTACTTTTTTTGTCATACACTGACTCCATTGCACAGTCTTACCCATCTACTTTTCTGTCTACTTCACCAGCATCACAGATTTGGGGAGCAAACAAGTATAAGAGTGTATAGGTCTGGATACAGATGGGTGTACTAGGAAAGATCAGGTGAGAAATTAAAGGTGGTTTGTCTGCTGTTACAAATGCTGAGTGGAGAATGTTTCATTCTGTAAGTTTGTGCATTAATACTTTGAACTAAGTAACAGCCAATTTTATTTTACATATTTATATTGCTAAAACGCATTTGCTGGTTTTTTGTGGTTGTTTTTTCAAACATTCAAATATTATCAGTAAAAATTTCAGGTAACAGCAGTAAGAAACTTTTGCCAATTATTGTTTAGGCCTTCATGATAACATTATATCATGCTGTCTCCATGCTAACTAATAAGAACAGATTCTGAAATGAGAAACTTTGAAGATCTTTTCTATTCTTTGTTCAGTGGTCTGCCATTTGATATACTACAATTCACACAGGAACCACTACAAGATTATTGCATATCCTAGCCCAAATTTCTTTATAGACAGCCTCATTTAAGACCTGGGTCTGAAAAAGAAGATAAAATTATTTTCAATGATGGATGATCTCAACAGTGAAATTTTGTCTGACCTGCTGCTAGAAGCATGGAGCACATTACTGACTTAAGTTGGTTAGGCTCAAATATCAGAAATTGTAAAGCTTTCAAACGAAACTGAACATGCACCTGAATAGAAACTTTTCTCTGAGATTTAGATAAAGGAGTTTTCCTCATGTATGAAGCAGTGTTTACAAGATCTCTGGCTGAAACAAGTGCCCTACCACAGTCAAACTAAAACAGCTGACAATCCACCAAGGCTGGCAACGCTTTTTCAAGTTTCACTGACCTACCTATCTTTCACTCTCCCTCCCTAGCCTAATGTCTTTCTCTGATCTTCTCCTCACCTCCCACGTAACTCTCAAATTTTTTCCACTGTTTCAGGGAAATGATAGAGCACAAAATGAAGCAGCACTGCACAAAACCCCACCCATTTCTTATATTGTACTAAAATGTTATGAAAAACACAAGTAACTTTATTCTTTCTATCCCTAAAAATAAGCACGAAACTCATCTCTGACCCCAAACCTGGCAACTGGTGGTCCCTAGATATGATTTACAAAAAAAAAAAAAAAAAAAAAAGAAATTGCAGTAGTAACAGCTCAAATTACATCAAAACAAAAAGTTGCACTGTTTCCTGGCTGGCTTGTAGCCAAAACAAAATAAGATGTAAAGTAAGTCCTGTTTTTACACCAGCTCCTCCCTTTGTCAGGGTACTGATACAGACATTATCAGCCTCTGGCTTTGAGTTTCTTTCTTCAGTACCCTACTGTGCACAGAAATGTATAAACATGCAATGCAGCTTTATGGACAAGGCCACAAGGCTTTATGGACAATAAGCAGTGATTTGTCCTCTCAATAAGGGTGAAAGACAACGTCATATAATTAAGTCCTTCATTCACTCTGCAGTTAAGCTTTATTCACATAATTTTTTAATGTAACATAAACAAGTTTTATGGGTCATTACTCAGACAGGTGTGCTGCACATTGCATCTTTTAGATTTCAGGCCAGGAAAATGGAAACAGGAATGGCAAAATTACTTGGCAGCAAGCATTCAGGGAATGCGGTGAAATGTTTAATGACAAACATTAAGTTTCACTTTCTATCTTCCAACAGCTCTTTTGAAGTCTGACATTACATTTCTTCATTCCTCCCCTCTTTTCTATCCTTTAAACTTCACTGAAAACGGCATCTTTCTCAAAACAAATTAATTAAAAAATCAATTAATTGCTCTCCTAACCCCATACACTAAGTGATGCAAAAGTGATACATTCCCAAATAAATCAAGAATCTAATGTTGCTAATTTGCACCCTTTATAATACAACAGAATCTGCTGTTTGTACCTGGTGGGTAGGGCTTAGGGAAGACACCCTTCTCAGCACAGTGATGGCTAGGCCACTTCCTTGCTAATGTGCAATTCCATTTGGAAATAATATTTGTTGGGCTAATTCTAACTTCTGACAGTGGAAATGAATGTACTTCTGCAATTGCATATAATGGTCTATGGCATTATTTTCCTTTCGTTTCTACAGACTGTCAATAGGCCTCTCCTGATGCAGTACCCACAATTTCCAGAGAGTTTTTATTCTAAATAATAGCAGTTTCACTTAATTACCTTCACTGATGGCTTTGACAGTGCATTTTGTACTGATTTGCAAACAATTTCTATATCTTAACCACAGCTGCTGACTTCTTTCATCATGCAAACAAATCATTACATCTTCAGCATCCTATATGACCTGTCCTGTTTCTAGAGAGAAAGTGGACAAAACTCTGACAACCTATGTAGAGAGTTGTCTATTCAAAAAGTTACTACATGAAGGTAAAACCAAGCAGATACAATTCATCCCATAAGGTAACTGAAGAAGTATCACACCACAGGAGGTATTCAAACATTGCAGTAAATGTTTCACTTCCTTGGACAACAAAGTGTCTTTTACAATTTCCAGAGAAGGCCTAACTTCTTTATTGGATCAGTACCTACAGAAATCTGAACTGGATATGCCATTCCTTCTTTTGTTGCTTTCCAAATCCCCACCCCCTCTCCTGAGGGGTCTTCATGAAAATAGGGATTAAAAAAATGCAGCTTTAGGAATTAAGTGGATTTGCACTTAAATCTGAATCACCAGCCTCTCCTGTTCTAAACTATTTGTGCACATTACTACACAGCTTTTGCACTCTAAAAAGATAGATGCAAATGAAAAATGAGGGAAATGAAGCATGAACAAACTAGAAAGACAAATATGTAGCCAGTTAGGGATCTAAGACATTTAGTGCTCTGCCTATTCTAAAGGACTGTAAAAAGTTATAAAAAAGCAACCTAGAAATGCAAAAATATTTTGGGGAATATTAGCTTCAAATTGTATCACAATGGAGGGGTAGATTAACATTCACATACCTACTGTCTTTTTGATAAATACTTCTCAGTAGCTTTTGCAGATTAAGAGACATAGCTTCAAACACACATTATTTTTTCTTAGTACACAGAATCTTGGAGCAGATGAGATGCTGTGTTTTAACTTACCTGAAGAACCTTTTAATCACAGAACTGTAAAGAACAGAGACAACTTTGACTCCAAATTATTTCTGCCAAGTCCCATCACTGACTTAAAACCTATTAGGGGTGAGAGAATCCCATCCACTTCTGAAAACTCTTCCCACTCTGGAATTTGAATGTGTTACTTCCCCACCAAAAAGAAAAGCCAAACTATTCTGACAAGAAAAGCTTTCACATTATACTTCACTACCCAGGAAGAAAGCATTCCAGCCTAAAATCATGCTATTCTGAATGCAACTTTTTACATATAACAGCTTGAACAGAGGGGGAAATACAAGATCATTTCACAGACACATTGGCCAATTAAGTATACAAAGTTAATCATAATTACATCAAAGTATGCCAAGCATGATTAGAGGTAATCACAAGGCAAACACATCTTTGTTCAATTGACAACAGAAGGAAAATTTGTTGTAAATTTCAGAACAATTTTTATTAATGCTATCCAGTAGCAAAAATATTCTAGATAATTTGAATGTCCATATTTTACTGTATCAAAACTAGCACAATTCCATGTAATTTTTACAAATTTGTGTATAAAAGGAGAATTCAATTACTGTGAAAGTTGAAATAATAAGTGTACATGCAAAGTAAATTGTGCATTAGAAAAGCATGTGCATTTAAATGACAAAGGTACCTATTCATACAGACTAATATCTTATATTTGGTAAAAGCAAATATAGAGAGAAATACTTCTTTTAATAAAGCTACATGGAAGGCTTTAAACCAGTGTGGATTTGAAAGACAAAGCTGTTTTTTCATTTCCCTCATTAATGAGAAACAGATCATAGATTTACTAGTTATTAGTAGGACCTACTGTAGCATTTGGTTGTGCAGTGCTCTATGTACAATGCTAGCTACTATGTACTGAAATTGCACAATGCAGTCCTGTGGAAAAAATACCTGTAATCTAAATCAGTAAATTTGGATACTAGAAGCAATAAAGCCATGTGGTTCTGCATACCTCATTAGCTGATTTTCCCTCTTTCTCAACCAGGTAAAATTATCTGCATGGAGCTCTGGGCTGCTATGGTTAAACTGCCCCCAGTATCTGTGCACATTTGTTCAAAGCTAACTTGCCTGCCTCTGTACAGGACTCCCGCATTCTGTGCAGGTATTTAAAATTATTTTACCGAGGGAAGAGCCCAAAAAGCTAGAGCTAACAGATGTACTGCTTATTAGATGTGGTTTTAACAGCAGTCAGTAATAGCTCAGAGCTGGTGTTTCGTAATGTAACAGGCTGGGTTTGGAGGAGGATGTGAAGGAAGACCGTCTGCTTTGTGCTCTGCTGACGTGAGCATGCAGCACCTGGTTATGCTGCAGCTCTGAATCACATGAGCCATTAACAGAAAACAAAGTCACAGAAGCAAAACACAGGAAAGCACAATACATCTTGGAGTCAGTCCCAGCTAGGACAGGCTCCTTGACAAAAGTTCAGGATGAAAGTGGTATAGTGCAGATACTAGCAAAAATGCCAAGAAGAAATTATTTGCAGAGAAGGAGAATGAAAGGTAATCTCTGCATCACATCTGCAACACGAAGCTTTAATTAACATTTCACAAGCCCTGGCACACTTGAAATGTCAGTTTCTGTTTGGTATGGAAAATCTGTGGGGGGTTTAGAACCACAGCTACGGACGAGACACAAAGTGGGGACTGTGATTAGGACACAGCTGAAATAAAATCAAGCTGCCTTTCCTTGTGGCCACGTGAATCATGACAAAAATAGAAGCAGCTGTTACTGTTGGTTTGGTCGCACTGGGGACAGCTATTGCCACTGGCATGAGTTACTGGCTAGCTGCTAGCATTGCTGTAGTGGTTCGGCTGGCACAGATCACCACTTCCCTGTCTGCAACAGCTTTATGAAAATATCACTGTTCAAAAATTTCCATTTGGTTCAATTTCTTAACTGATTGCTTTCTGCAGAAATAAATAAGTGTTTTTGGGACTAAACCCCCTCAAGACACTGTTACATATAAACTAGATCACAGGCAACAGAACTGAAAAGTATGTATTTCAATATGATTTAAATTTGCTAAGAGAGGATATTTTCACTTCTTTCTTGGGGAGACTATTCCAGAGTTTACTAAATCTTGCTTTTATGAAATTCCTTTTGCTTTCAGTCTAAATTTATTTAATCTTAGCTTCAGCCCAATACACCTAGTTATATGCCCTCAATGCATCACTTTAAAGCATTTATGCTCTTTAAATATGTAATGTCTATCACAGTTCTCTTGCTTCAGTATCATTTAGCAAACAATGCACATTGATAATTTGTGCAATTTTGTATCAGCTTAGTTTGTGTTTTAATTTTTACCCCCTTATTTTTTTGGTAGTTAGGCATCTGAAGTGGCATGTGACAATATCACAGGAGAAGCAATTCTGTTCAAAGTTATTTTGAAACTTTCTTTGGACTTGACAAGTTCTGCAGACAGACAACTTACAGGGTCATTTGCTATTTACATAGCAGTATGGTATCTTGGCACAAATGGGCGAAGAAGAGCTTTGTGTTCCTGTCATCATCTAGAGCATCATCAGCTGACTTGATGAAGCATCTCCATTTCCTGGGCAGACAGCACTAGCTAAAGGCTCTAATTCAACTATTGCTGCACTAAATTCAGAAGGAGGTGTAACCATTACTGTGGCTACCTAATTGCTTCATTGTTTTTGTTGATGTCACTCATACAGCTCATGTGTGCTCAGCACACGTACTTCATGCATTCAAGCAGTTCTGTGTGGTCTCTCTAACAGACATTTCAGAAAGACAAAAGCTCCATTCCTCTGATAGTGTTAGAGATGCACTGCTTCAATTTCTCCATATAAAATTGTTTCACAGTTTCCAATACATAAGATGTCCCAAATGACCTTTATCTAGTTTTCCCAGAACTGCCAAGACTACTGCCCTCAGAGGTACAGCTGAATGACACTTCAAATCAGGATAACATAACTTCTGACCTTGACAGTTACTCTATGATTATCCTCTGTCCCAGGAGAAGACAGCTTTTTTGTTTCAAAAGGTGTAGCAGGAGGCAACATGGATACAAATTTCATTTCATAACATCAGAAGCAGCTGCCTCTTTGTACCATTGTATGTATGCACTATAAATTAAAGTATAAGCCCAGGAATGTTCAGAGGGATTATTAAAAAGTGGGAATGGATTTTAAAGCATTTTAGGCTGTAGATGGTTGATATGATGAAGCCCTGCATTGTAATTGACTGCAAGTCAATGAAGAGAGGCCCTGGATAGAAACCTTGACAAATTAAGAGGGCTGGACAATCACCAACCATATAAAGTTTAACAACTGAAAATGATGCATTCTGCATTTTCCCTGGGACAGGGCAATCCTGTATGTACAGACAGATTGTGGCATGAGAGGCTGGAGAGCAGCACTGCAGACAGGGATCTGGGGGTCCTGGTTGATGACGAGTTGAACATGAACCAGCAGTGCCCTGGCAGCCAGGAGGGCCAGCGCTGTCCTGGGGTGTATCAGGCACAGCATGGCCAGCCGGGAAAGGGAGGGACTGTTCTGTGTTGCTCTGCACTGGGGCAGCCTCACAATTTTAAAAAGACTTCAAACTATTACAGAACATTCAAAGAAGGGCTACAAAGGTGATGAAGGGTCTGGAGGGGAAGCTGTATGAGAAGCACCTGAGGTGCTTTGGTATGTTCAGCCTGGAGGAGACTGAGGGGAGACCTCACTGCAGTTACAGCTTCCTTGTGAGGGGAAGAGGAGGGGCAGGCACTGATCTCTTCTCTGTATTCACCGGTGACAGGACCTTGAGGAAGTGGCCTGAAGCTGAGTCAGGGGAAGTTTAGGTCGGATACAAGGAAAAGTTTTTTCACCCAGAGGGTGGCTGGGCACTGGAACAGGCTCCCTGGGGAAGTGATCACAGCACCAAGCCTGACAGAGTCCTGAGGTCTCCCTTGACACAGTTCAACAAGCACTTGGACAACACTCTCAGGCACATGGTGTAACTCTTGGGGAAGTTCTATGCAGGGACAGGAGCTGGACTCTGTGATCCTCATGGGACCCTTCCAACTCAGAATATTCCATGATTCCATGAATGTTAAATAACTTCTGCTTCAGAGAAGAACCTAACGAAGCTTTACCTATTTTTATGACTTTTAAACTATATATACTTAACCTTTCTCTGATGCTTATAGTTATTCATTCTTTTTGTGAGTAGAATTTAAATTTATATACTATGTATCCAATAAATTTTTGTATGTCTGCATGAATGCATGTGAATAAGGAAGGAGGCAGGACATTGAGGTGCTGGAGTGGGCCCAGAAAAAGGCAGGAAAGCTGAAAAGTCTGGAGTACAAGTCTCATGAGGAATGGCTGAAGGAGCTTGGGTTGTTTACCCTGAAGAAAAGGAGACTTAGGGAGAGACCCCCAGGGGAGAGGTTGGGGAAGACCTTATCACTGTCTATGAATACCTGAAAGGAGGTTGTAGCCAGGTAGAAATCAGCCTCTTCTCCCAGGCAGCCAGTGACAGGACAAGAGGACATAGTCTCAAGCTGTGCCAGGAGAGGTTAAGACTGGACATTAGGAAGAAATTCTTCACAGAAAGGGTGGTTAGGTGTTGGAATGGGCTGCCCAGGGAGGGAGACGGTGGAGTCACCAATCCTGGAGATGTTTAAGGAAAAACGACGTGGTATTTAGTGCCATGTTTTAACTGACAGGACGGTGTTCAGTCTCAGGTTGGACTTGATGACCTCAGAGGTCTTTTGCCACCTAATTGATCGTGTGATTCTGTGAAAAACTTTATAAGGATAAACTCTTCTGGTGCCAGTGAAGAATTTAGACATTTATGTGTGCAAGGGTAAATGTGAGCAGGAATGTGCAATGTGTGTGTGTGTAAGATGCAAAATGGAATGAAGGACAGTGATGTGAGTTAAAATATAAATATAAATAGTCAGCTCCCTGTTTGAATGAAAATCTTAGCTAGGCAGAAGCTTAGAAAGGCAGTGCAAATCGGTTTTCTTTTGTGAAAATTCTTTTGTAAGCCCATCTTAGGTTTTGAAGGTTTTTGGAGTACTTTTTATATTCTTGCTCTTCCACATGCAGCAAAATATGTTCTGAAAATGATAGTTATCAGTGAACTCAGCAACTCTGCCAACTAGAAAAACATCTTTCAGCCCCACAACCCGTTTGGAGCGATAAAGAATTGCTGTGGTCTTGCACTGAAATGGACTGACTTCATTATCACACTCAATGATGGTTTTAACTTCATATTTCCTCAGCTCTGCCTGAAGGAAAAATGATAGCTTTGATAACCAAGGAATATTATTAAAGCTAGTTTCCCAGGGAGTTTAATGATAACTGCATTATTTCTCTTTAAGAAAATGAAATTGTGAAGCTAGTTATGTTCAGTGTGCTTAACACTGGGAGACTTTGTACTACCAGTACTTTTAAAGGGCAAGCTGGCTTGATTTTTTTATACCTTTGTGTGTTGGATTATTCAATGGAAGTGTTTTTGGGGCAGACTTTGAAGGTAAAAATGAAGTGTTCCTAGTTAGTGATCTTTTAATCAGTTTTTGGTCTTTTCTTCAGCGCTTGTAAACAATGAAGTCTGGATTTAATTATTCATACACTGTATTTCACTGTTTGATCACAATAGGGATTTCATGACCGAAAGAATGTTATTTTTACCAACCCCTCCTTATCTTTGGCATGACACTTTATCTTGTTGCTATGTATAAGATTAGTGGATTTTTGTTTTTTTAAACTATGTGCACATGTTGATGAGTGTTCCCAGACTCAAAACCTTCTTAAAATTGTTTCTTCAAACCCAAGGTGATGAATTATATGCAGAAATTTGTTATTCTAGTATACAATAAATTCTTGGATTTGAAGGGATAAAGGGATGGATTATGTCCTTGGTTATATTTCACTAAAATGGTAATTATAATCTGGTATACTACCACTACTGATACAATATGGGCTACATTAACATCCTTCCAGTGATAAGAATTGTCCTCTGACCTGATGAGCTCACATTCTAAGCAGGAGATACTTCCATCTGAAAAGGGAAGCCAAAAGGAACTCTTTAATGTGAAATCAAAATACGCTCTATATGTTTTCTTTCACCAAATTTAATGTCATCCTTAGGGAGATAGTAATTACAAGCAGATCAGATGAGTGATCTACCTAGGCCAGTATCACAAATTCCCCAGAGCAAATGCCAGCAGCTGTCTCCAGAAGACTATACCCATACCCACCATTTCACGAGGTACCATGAACCACAGTTGCTGTTTCTCTACAGTTTCACAGTGTGCTTCTGTTAGTGCCTTAAAACAAGTTGAAATCTCCTTCTGGAGTCCTACAAAATATTACTGAGAATTTTCTCATTAGTATACGTTTGTTTAATCCTCTTTTGAGCACTGATAAATTCTTTGGTTTAGGCTCTTTTTTGTAATTAGTTTTGTAGGTTAATTATCTTTTGAATAAAGCACATTTTCTTCTACCATCTTCAAAAATATCACCTTTCAAATCCTCTGAAATCTTCCGGTTCTTGCCAGTTTGGAAAGGACACATAAGAATGTTCACTATTTCCTCTCCAAATTATTCAGGAATTTTCCCCATGCCTGCCTGCCTTTTTTGTGACAGCCACAGCCTCCTAAGTATTTCCTGCTGTAATTTAATCTTATGTCTCTTGTCAACATTAGCAGCTGTTTTTTGAACTTCCTTTAGTTATACTATTTCATGACTCTATGAGCAGAAATAAATGCTACATCCTTGGTAAGGATGTACCACTTTTATATAATGCTGTGATCAGTGGAATTTTCTACCCCATTATTCCTGTATCACTGTGCAATACTTGCTTTTTGACTTCTGCTGTGTGATGAGCAGATGTTTTTACTGAGCTTCTGGCAATGTCCCCTAGGTTTTTGTTTTTTCTCCCTGAATGGTTACAGTTAATTTAGAACCTAGTAATGTGTATGAACAATTCAAATTATTCTTTGCACTGGGCATTATTCTGTAGTCGTCAACAAAGGATTGTGTATGATGTTCTGCTGCCAATACAACCTTCTTTATCTGAAGATCCTCAGATTCTCTGAAATTCCTCACCGTCTTCTTAAACACAGACCTCCATAAATAATTTCTTATTATCTGCAGATCTTGCAACTACACTGCCAATTCCCTTTTCCACATCACTGATTAAAAACAGTGGTCCTCAAACAGAAGCTTGAGGCACTCTTCCATTAACCTTTTGCCATTTTTCTATTACCCTGAAAATCACGCATCTATTTCTCTTTTTAGTCTTCTCTCCTTTGTCAGTTTAAAATCATGACAGACATTTACCTTTTCCTATCTGACAGCTTTGCTTCCTTATCAGCTCTTACAAGGAATTTCTGAAAGACTAAATAATTCCCATTTATTTGTTTCACTATCCCCACTGTATGGATGACACAGAATTAATACTGGCAGATTGGAGAAGCACAGTCAATCCCAGATTCTCATTTTCATATCGTATTAACTTAGGTGTTGGTTCATACAGTAAATTAAATTAATTACCAATCCAACCAACTTTCCTAAAGTCACAACCACTGAGCTATATAAATATGTATTGAAATAATGTGTACTCTGCTTTTGTTCTACAGCAGTTATTTTCATGAATCTTTTTCATTCTGAGTTGTTAAAGATTTGCTCCTCCATTCTATCTGAACTCGCTTTTTGTTAATCTAACAGCCCATCCCTTTATAATATTCTGATCTGTCTTCCTGAAAAGAGCAGGTTTGAGGCACGTTCCCTCTATCATAGAACAGCTCCCAAGAAATTATTCAGCAACTCTACAATTCCTCCTAGCAAGTGTAATTTCTCCCTTTACTCCTTCACTGTCAAACCAACACAGGGATACTGTATTGAACATTCTGATATTCCACCTGTAAAAACCATTAGCCTGTAACTTCAGACCGTTAACTAAGAATTTCCAAAACAATTTATGTGTTAAAGCCAGTGACTTGAGAGGTACCAGAGAGAGAAGTCCACAGTCATGAACCTTCTTGTAACTTTTCTATGACATTATCAGCTTCAGTATTTAAGTGGTAGAAAAGAGGGGAAGAATATTCAAAGTGAAAGGGCCTGGAAAACAACAGGAAGGTGAGCAACAGAAGAACTGGGTTTTTCAAAAACAAACTCTGTCGAAGCAGTCAGTTTTCTCCATGGATTGTTGATAAGGGTAGAACCAGAACTTTGAAAATCCTTCAAGAGAGTTTCACATGCCACAGGGAAACATACTTCTAAACAGTGGCACAAAACCAACTGAAGAAACATTCTGAGAATGATTAGCAGTAGTTCTGAATGAAAATGGGAGGTTATATATTAAGTCTGTTTGTCCTGCTTTTGGTATTAATATTTATTTAGGACCTGGAGGATAGAATAAAAAACAGGCTGATAAAATCTTCATCTTAATAAAATTTGGAATTTTCCACAAAACTGAATTTACTTCAAACTGATTTTCAAATTTAAAATATAGGAGATGCAATGCAATAGAACTAAACACAGTTTCTACAGTAGTTTAGAATAAACCTGCCTGACTGTAATGAGGAGTGATCAGCCTGGCAGCAGTTGTGAAGAGGAGGATCTAGCAGGATACACAGCAGTGAAAAAACTCATGTTGATATTAAAATAGGGAACAGTAAACCAAAGTGTATAAATACAGCCATAGTTTATTGCAGAAATACAAACCGAAGGTCTACTATTGGCTCATTTACAATGCATTCAATGTTGGTAAATATTTCCCTTAAACACTGTATTTGGGTGCCACAAAGCCTGTGAAGCTACAGGGCAAACAGGTGGAGACTATGCAGGACACGGCGACAAGAACAATCAGAGCTCTAGAAAACAGAGACCAGGAGAAAAATGAAATAACCTGTTCTTTAGCCTAGAAGCCTGGGCCTGAACATGGCAGCAGTACTAAAATATGTTAAAGTGTGCTGCAAAGAAGATGACTTGAAAGATGGACATGACAAGAGTCATGACTTTAATTTGAAGAAATGGAGGTTTCAGATAAAACATCTGTCTAGATTGAGGCGGTTTTGTGAGCTTCTTTTCACCCTCATTATCTACTATACTTTTTTAAAAGAAAAAAAAAAAAAAAGAAAACAGCTGCAAGAAGAATACTGAAGGTATCACAAATGGCCTTGGGCAACTGGGAATAGGCCGTGACACTGAGGAATCAAGTTAGCACTACGCTAGTTAAAATACCTCTTGGCTTCCTATTTTAAGCCATGAGCAGCAACTGAAATGATTGCAGCCATCAGAGAGAGCACCATCCAGTCACAGTAAGTGAATTGAGTCATATACTCTGGATTCATCCTGTGGCATGGCACTGATTCACTGTGCAGCCTTAGGCAAAACACTTGAGCTTGCTGCACTTGCTTTCCTTCTCTGAGGGAAGAGAACATAACCTACCTCAAAAGCACATCACAAGTGAATCATGATAGAAGCCCTGGTTAAAATGGTTCATTTTCAAGGAAACTGAGAAAAAGCTTGCTTCCTAGAACACAGCTTCAGATGACTTAAGGGCACAGGATCATTGTTCTCTGCTACTGTTGCCGAAGCCTGCATAACACAGGTTGTTTTGATCCTTTCAGGCAGGCTGTCAGAACAGATGAAATAGTTCCCAACAAATACACAGAAAGATCTCAGCAGATGGTCACCACATATCCTTTCAGCCTATTTCCCTGCTTTTTGCCTGCCTTTTTGAGCAGAACCATCACTGCTCCTAGTGCACTCCTACTGAAGGCATTTTACAGTGTACCACAGTGAAACAAACCATTTCAGTCTAAGGCTGTTCTACAAGACATTCTCCTCTCAAGTTCCTGGGCAGTCCCAGGTCCTGTGACTCCTACTTAACATCACACTACCCTGCTTTCCTCTGTGCACTTGATTTTCATTCAGTCTCTAGGTATTTTATGACCATTAACTTAATACTTTATAAGTATTATACTAGGACAGATGTATCTTCACACTTTACAACCAGAAATTTAGAGTTCAAGTCCCGAATTCAACATCACAAAGCAGGGCAACAGCTGAGCTGAAAACAGGTTCAGGTTGATCTGATTTCCAGTTCTGTGCTATGATAACTTACATATATGTATATATGAGTATGTATGGATATATATGGATCCATATTATATATATTTTATATTTCCATATGTGCATGTGTACAACAGTTTGCTTAGCTGTGAAGACAAATAGAAGCATATGATTCCAGTTTCCTTTTACTGTGTAAAAGTATATTCCTAACAGGTTCAATTTCAAAATATTAATGAGACAGCTAAATTTTTTAAACTATATTTTTCAGGAAATAATGAACACTTCTTAAGGAGTCTTTAGGGGGAAAAGAGTAGAAATTGTACATGTTGGCTAAAAATCTTTTGATTACTGTGTACCTTATTTAGAAAGCCAAGTCTGACCTTCTGTTTTCTGGAGAGCTTACATTCCTAATTTTGGTTGCTTTGTTCTTTGTTGACTACAGAACTGATACACTTTGATTTTCATACATGACTTATCTAGTTTCCACGTGCTTCAAAGCTGGCCAGCCTGAAGGCATCTATTCTGGCCTCAGTCCAAGGCAGACAGACTTCAATACTTAGTGGCAACTGGGGACATGCATGATAGAGGAACACACTAGTCCTCTCCTCTTTGATTTCTGTATTTAAAGGAAAAGGCTAAGATGTCAAATACAAAAAATGGAAGCTGTGACAGGGCATAATGTAGAAGTCACTATATAGAAAAGAACAAGACAATTGCTTGCCTTTTTGAAAGACTCCAATTGATAACTGACACTCCTGTCACCTTCTTAAGTCACCTGATCCAATTTTCTACTAAGCAGTTCAGAAAAATCTATAGGCAGCACAGCCCTTGCCAAAGCAGATCAGAGCATCAGTCAGTCCTAGTTACAATACGCTGCCCCTTCACGTGGCTGGAGAGAACAGTAGTTTCTCTCATCTCTTATTCAGTCCTGCACTGTAGCAGATCAGATAAGCTCATTCATAATGAGCACCCTGTATTCATATCTAGCAGCAGCCACATGAACCTACATCATCACTCTGTTGATAGTCACTGTCTCATACACAAGAAGCAGCAGTGAATTTGTTCTATGTGAGAAAGCTCTTGTACCACACTATTACAAGACCTGAGCATCTTACAGCAGTATTTTAAGGGCAATGACTGTATAGCTGGAACAATGGCTTTCTCTCACTTCATCAGCCTAACTTATTCACCTGGAAAACACATTTTCCTTTGGCAGAGAGGAAGATCATAAGCTTTTTCCTGGGTTTTTCTCTCATAGGAACAGCGATCTTGGGTAAGAGGTAGGCTAGAGAGAAGCAGGAAGGGAAGAGAAATTTCAAGGTGACAAAGTGACCACTGGCTATTAGAAGAGGTGAGAGACAGGAAGTACTTTTTCCTCTTGCAGCTCTGCATCATTCACAAGAATGAGGGAGCAAAGAGGTGGGGAAGCTGGGATGAGCAGAACTGATCGTGAGTAGAGACGTGATTCACTGCAGATACACAAGCACACTGCAACTTAACAGAAGTCCAGTAAAATGGTGTTGATTTCATAGCTGGTTGTTTCTTAAAGAAAAGCAAAGCACAAAACAGCAATGCTTCAGGAATACATTACAGCTAAAATATGTGAATGCATATGCAAATTGAGCACGTCTTTCCACTCCTGCAACATTACTGAGTATCCCCCTGTGTCAGAGAGTTTGGGAGTGCCTGCTGTACGGGCATCAACCTACACATCAAAGCTCTGCTATTTCTGCAAGGAATAGAGGGGTAAGCAGCTCTTCCTGCCCAGCCAGTGATTAATCATTCTGCACTGCAGCAGAAGCCACACTCCATAAGCTTCTGACTGGCAATGTTACAAAAAACAGAAGGATGGCCATTTGATGGAAAATCGTTATCTTCCCTCTGCTGTGTGTGACCACACTGATAGCTGCACAGGAGAAGTACATGAACAACCTGTATAAGTTGCAGAGTTGACAGCACACTTTCTTCAACTCATCTTTCAAAAGCATTACCCTGAAACTGCAAATATTCTTTAAAAAAATCCCAACCCTTTTGAGACTTTAGAGAATCTTTCTTTAAAAAAAGCTTGGCAACAGTGAATTTCAACAGTGCTGACGGCCAAAGATTTCCCATTGCAAGTATCTTTCTATCAGAAGGTCATAATCCCATTCTGTAAGAAATAATATCCTTCATTAAGAGTACCTGTTTCCCCTAAAGCCATACATCCCTGGCCTCAGCATAATGGTGCCACTTAAGGGGAACAGTCCAATGGCCACTCTGATCACAGTCTCAATGTGTACACATACAAGAAAGAGCAGTGAGGGTATTTCAGTGATACAGCCCTTGATTTTTATCCCCGAACAAAATATTTCAGCTAGTGATTTCAGATTTAAAGGCTTTAACTTTTCTCCTCATATTAAGAAGCATCTCAGGTTATAGCTCTATCCCTTAGATATTGGGATCAATCACGAAAAATGAAAATCATGAAAATGAGAGAAATTATGCCCTCAGTTACAGAATATATTAAGGTCCAGAAATGGGATTGCTAGTGGAATATACTTGGAAGCTACAGAAAGCATTTTTATAAAAAAAATCAGTGTATTACAACCAATGAATTAATAGATCTGTGCCATTGTGATAGAAATTTTAAGGATTGGATCAGTCAAGATATTCTTCAATAAACTAAAACAAATTAACTAGGTCACCCTACTCCTGTCTATGATGTTCATACTATTGTCTAAAAATACAGGATCAGTATTCCAAAGTGTAGTGCGCTTCAGTAATACTCAATTCACTAGTCACTAAATAGAAGTCCATATAAAATTCTCTCTTTACATATATGCATCTGTTTAAAAAAGAAAAATACAATCTTTATGGAAAGCTTTTTTATCCTCGGTAATAAATGAAGAAATTTGCATTAACATGCATAAACTAAAGGGAGGGAGAAAGAGGAAGATGAAAGTGTGCGAAAGAAAAGGATTGTAACTGATTGCAACACAATTTATTAGCTTCAAAGGTCAAGGCAGCCAGTGTTTTTATTGGATCTGTCTACCTAGGGGCATTTGCAGTGCCTTGACCTGAAACAAACAAGTTGCTGTGGCACTGCTTCCATATATTTATGTCATGCCTAGGCTAATGCAAGCATTTCTTCAAGTCCTAGTGCAGCACAGCTAGCTCTGTGCAGTCATTATCCATTGGCTGAAAATGCCAGGCAACAAGCAGTGGCACAGAACCATCAAATAGGTTTTTTCAACCTTCGCTTAATAGCTACTGGATCATCTTTGCCCTTGGGTTGGTCTGGTGGCAAACATCTTCCATCAGCAGGAGATGGCAGCAAGGACTTGTGCAGAGCTGCTTCACTGAGGATCATGCCTATCCATGCAGGAGTGTTCTCTGGAGAGTTACTCCTTGTCACAGTATTTCAGATGTGCTCTGGGATACTCACAGCAGCAACAGTATGAAAAAAGGCCAATAACTAGGTAACCAGCAGCTTCCCGGATGATCTACTTTCAGCATTTCCACTTGAATTTCCAGGCTTGTAACTTTTCTTGAAAAGAATGGCTCATCTAGTTAAAAAGAAAAGTTCAGGGTACCAGAGTTTTCCAATTCACTCCAGTTAAGACTATTAAATCTTCTGTAGCAGTGGCTCAGATGTCAAGTCTAGTGGAAAATGGCATTGTGGCTGACATAGCAGATGTTATGAAAGACCAGCTTTTATGTTCACCCCCTCTTTTATTAGCTGCATTGGCATTGGGCTGAGTCTTTCTGTCTTGAGAATATAACCCTGAAATTTCTAGTAATACTTGTGCCAGCCAGTCTTTAGCCTCTGCAGCTGGGTTGCTGAGTCTCTTCCTGAGGGAAGCACCCAATGAAGAGAAGATGGTACCTGAAGATGAGTCAAATATCCTGACTTCAGAAATATTTGCTATAGAAAGGGTTACAAGTTCAGCCTATGAAAAAGTGACTCTAAAACAGAGATGTGAGCTGAAGCCTGAACTGAAGAAGGAAATGGCAGCTATGGATCTCTTCAGCTGGGGTTCTACAGTGCCACACTGGACAAATGAGGGATCAATTCTACCAAACTAGAGGTCAGTACTACTACTTGTTCCTGAAAATGTGCTCCACCATTGCTAAAACCTGAACTAGTGGTAGGTTTACAAAAGACTTCAGCAGCTGAAATACAAAGCCAAGTGCATTAAAGCAGCTATAAATTATGGCATAATATAATACCTGCCCACTCATTTCACATAAGCCACAGAAATCCTACAAATTATATTGACTCTGAACCACTAGTGATTTACACTGGATGTGTTCTGGAAATCTAGAGGCAGTAAATATGGTCTCTTTTTTATTCACAGGACTTATTCACAAATGTTTTACAAAAACAGTTGAAGCCTTCAAGAGGTTAAATGGAAAAACTTACATACTAGCAAAGTTAACCATCTTTTTCTTTTAAAACATTCCTTCTATCTCAGTAAGCATAGTATCACTGGTGTTTACACATGCCAGCAATGCAAAAATTTGTCATCTAATAATTACCAAGGAAGTACTAGAAGTTGATGTGATGCTCAAAGTCTGAATCACCTTTAAGGTCCATCTAGCTGGGGATAGTTTGTTTCTGAGATACACATCTCAATAGAGAGTGGAAAGAAAACATTCCAGCCTCAGGGTTTCTTACATCTACAACAAAAATTAGAAAACCAAGAGGTAAAACTCTTTTGAGAGCACTGCTTTCATGGGATGACAAAACTAATTGGAAGTTTGAGGCGTCCAGTGTTAAAGGAGAATTTTATTTCAGTCACTAACTAAAATGGAGACTCCATAGAGGGAAGTTTTTACAGAAGTTAAGATACAAACAATTATCCATGCATTAAAAAGTATTGCAAGAATTAATTTAAGAAGAGCAATAATCCTTTTCCTGTATGGAGCAGATACCAGACATAAGAGCAGGCAAAGGCTGATAAGAGGTAACTAAAACTCGCTATAAAGTGTCAGAAAGTCATATTGTCATACAAGAATGAAGTGCTGAAGAAATGACATTGACTGAAAATTCTCCCCATTCCCATTAAAAGTTCAAATGAGATATTTTAATTCAAGCTGATATCATTTAGTTATACACCTCACTTCATTTTTCAACACCCACTTGAACACCAGTCCAACATTTATATTCAGTTTTGACAGTTCAAAGAGTTACTAACAGCATTTGGGAGCTGTTGGTAACCATCAGATACCACATAATGTCATGCTGGCACAGTACTGGTATCTGCAATTATAGTTTTACATAGCTCAAAGAAACAACTTAATTGTACAAATGTGTACTAAGAACAAAAAGACAAAAGATCAGCTGGACACAGGCTTACTGTAGTACCACTGTTATAATTATGTGATATATTTGTTTGCAATACAGCTCTAGCAATGGATTAAAAAGAGAAAGTGTAAGGTTTGCAACATAGCCTGCCTGTGTGGAAAAATGGGCCTAAGGAGACTGCTGTCACATTTTTTTTGACAGTGTTAAGAGCTCAGAATCACGACCTATCATTCTTATCTCTGATCTAAAGCTCTGGCCAGCCTTTCTTCTTTTTAATTAAAGGTACACAAATGTGATCATCCAAAGAAGAGACTGTGACACAGCAGGATGGAGAAACACAAATGGTTTTCCAGTGAAAACAAAAAAATCTTGAGTCTGAGAGTGGTCACTGGCATTTCTGATCAATGTTCTTTAGGCATCTCCAGCCACAGGGAGAGGAGAGCCGTGAGTTCCCTGCACAAGAATAATTGTATCGGGCAATACCCATTTTTCAGAGATGCACCCAGTTGCTCTCAAAGACCTATGGTGTCCCCTGCTTCTCTGTAGGCAGAAGTGGAGGCTTGTCTCAGAAATGTTATCAAGTTTGTGCTGGCTTGTGTAAGGCTCTGGAAGAACAGTGCTGGGCAGGACAAGAAGACAGCACTCAGAAAATGGAAGTTATTTTTGCACAACTCAGAATAGGAACACGGGGCGTACAGCTCGTCGTCTGCTGTGGTTACCTTCAGTCCCAGCAGTGACAAGTGCTGGGCTGTATGTGCATTTTCATTTATCTCTGCAGCTCCAGGCTGAGGGCAGACAGCACCCATTTTACCACAAGACCATACTTGTGAGACAGGACAAGTGTATTTTCAATTTGCAAGTAAGCAGAGTCCTGTCAAGAGCAATATTAATTTCTACAGGGTCTGAAAAGCAGCTCATTATTCCTGACTCTGCCTGTGGGTTATTGGTGCACTAAATAAAAATAAAAATAATAAAATCATCCCAAATAAAGGCATTTGTTGTTATTGCCAGCATTCTGCATTGTTCTCCAGGAAGATGTGTCAGCTTACTGCAGGTTTCTTTAGATATAATATGACAGTACTAATACAAGCAATTAATTATTATTTTCAGCTATACATCTGAAAACTCTTTACAAAAGAAGAAAAAGAAAAAAGGAAATACTAATGCCACATCACATAAAGAAAGAATCTGGGCACACAGGGGCTTAAATGCCTGGGGCAATATCATGTTAAAATGTCAGGCAAAGTCTGGAAACAAAATGTTACTGATGAGAACAGAGAAAATGGTGTCTGTAACAGCTGGGGGACTTGACACAGTGACTCATGTAAGGTTTTCCTACAATGGAATCCTGCAACTATATCATTTGTGCCTAAACAGTTGGTTCTGGTGTCCTATCTACTGGAATGTGCTAGAGATGGAGATTGCACAAGTTATTTATTTACTGGTAATAATTAAATCAGAACAATGTCAAACAAAAATTTCTTCACTGAAAAAAATTGCTCAGTGGAATACAGAAAATACCACATGGTTCAGGACCACTGAGAAGACCAGCAATAATAAAAGGAAGTTTTGAGAGTTCAAGGCAATTTCTGCATCTCTTTATGTCAGTTCAAAAACAATCCTCCAGAAAAGTCTCTATCCTCTTGAAAAGAAAAAACAAACCATACAAAAAGTCAGACTCAAAAAACCCAAACACACCCACTGAATATCATCAATCCAGAACCAATTTGGGGTTTCCCACCCAAGCTGCAAATGTTAGACCACAATCTATCTGCATAAAGAGCCATTCCCCTGAACAGAAAGGCAGCCCTCACTAGCAAGTGTCAGGCAGTGACAATTCTCATGATCCCAAACTATCATGGTTAAACATTTCTGCAGTAATCAAATAAATTAATTTTAATTTCTTAATTTCAAAAGTGGAATGAAGTCCTGCATTACCAACAGAAAAGAGCTTTGGGCTGCACTGAGTAACCCATACCATGTAGCTCTTAGATCATTGTGAGGTGGCAGAGGACATTTACAAACTGGATCTTAAGTTTGTCGTTGCTCCTCAAAGGAGAAAGCATAAAAAGTAGCAGGCTAGTATAAAGTAAAAATTAGTTTAGAAGCTTCCTTCAACATTCATTCTCATTATTTCTCTTGTGTAGTTATTGGACAATTTATGTTTTGTTTAATTCTGATTTGAAAGAAGAGAGTCAGGTTATTTCAATATATAGCTAGCTTTACCTAGCTAGAGGTTTTCACCACTCTATAGTCACTGCTGTGATACACTGATATGAAGTTACATGTGACTCAGCCTTGAAGCTATTACCAGGTGAGTGAGAGCATTCCAGACAGAAGCACAGATATTAATGAAGACTGTCTTAACCTGCTTCTCCCATATACACTGAATTTTAGGCTGCCAGTTCTCATGGACTGGATTACAGAAAACAGCAAACAACAGGCATGATTGACCACAGGGTTCCAACTGTATGGTTGTGTAACACAAAACCAAGGCTAGGCAAATAAAAAAGCAACTGATTCTAAACAAATAAATGTCAGTATTTTATATTTTGTGAAATGTACTGCTGTATTACCATGGCTAATTGAGTAATAAACATCCTGGGAGGATTAAGTATTTTCATAAACACTCCTTGCAGGAGTCTTAGCCACGATAGTAGTTTAAGGCAGTTACTCCTCATGCTCTGGGAATCAACATCTAGGGACAGAATCCAAAAGAAATCTAGCACACACATACAAAATTCATGAGCAGGTGCACTGGGAAGGTAACAATGTCCTCAGAAACCTCCTGGCTCTTTCATGGGCTCAGCTACTGTCTGTTAAGCCCATTGATCAAATTAAGACTAAGACCTGCAAGGCAGGTGCCTCCCACTGTCCCAGGAGAGACCTTCATCCTCTTTGCACTGGGCAGATTTGCTGGAAATGGCAGGGTGCACCCCATTCAAAGGGGGCAGAGATGTTACAGAGCCTCTCACATTTGTAAGACTCATGAAAGCAACTCCATCCAAGGGAGTTTCTATCAGTGTATTAGGTTTGTATTCAGCTGGCATTAAAATATACAAAAGGTGGAAGCACTGAAGAAGAAGCAAGGAACTGTAAAAAGCTAACTGCACAAGGAAGGAGAGAGACACTGTGGTGTGATGTAATGATAGTGGAGAGAAAAAACAAATATCCAAACCAGAACATGCAAGCTGAGACAGAAAAGTTTAAGTCTGAGCCCTGGCAGCCTAACAAATTTACTGTGAATTCTTTGTGGGGGAGACAGCCACCACTGAGCACACATAAACACTCCACAGCAGAGCAGCTTCAGAAAGCACAGCAGAGGTCATTCAGAAATGCTCCACATCTCAGAAAGCCTTTTTTATTTTAGAAGAAAAAAATCCAGAGCTTGACATGAATGGTTTGATTTGTTTTCCAGGTCTGCAGAAACAGATGACACAGTAAAGCTGGAAAGTACATGTAAGCTCATCATTTTTACAGAAGCCTTAAACACCACCACAAGTATCTCAGTCTTAGTGAGAGGACCATGCAGGTGTGCCTGCCACTCAAGGTGTATTTTAATAAAAAAACTTACATTCCTGGACAAGCAACTAGTTTCACTTGGCTCTTCTATTCTAAAGAGAAATAAATTCCTCAGAAACCATAAGATGCTAGCTCGGTGCAGAAGGAGTAATGAATAAACCTTTCTCATGGGATGACAACATAGGGTGTGAGATATCAGTATAAGAGGTCAAAGCCAAAGGTAAGTTTAATGAAAATCCTTGACAAGTAATGAAAACCTTTCACTGGTTCAAGAAGGGCTTCAAAGTGGTCGAACTGTCACAAAAGGAAGAGCAGTCCAAGAAGTAAGTTTTTAGGTGGATACACCTAGGGGAAAAAGCAAGTACTGTATTCCTTTAAAAGGTTTGTAGTGTTTTCATCAGGCGCTACAGAATGTAACGCCATGCAGAGAAACTTCAATTATACTTTGCAAGGGCATGAAGAGCTTTGCCATATTAAGAAATAGCCTCGTTTAGAGCAAAAGCTTCTGACTGACATCCTGTTTTACTGTTGCGGCAGTGGTTGAAGACATTAACGTCCCCACCAGAGGTTACTGTCCCTGCAGCAAGGGCAATGAAGAAGACCCATGTGTCCATTCCTCCCCAGCTCCATTTCAGGAACCAGCATGCAGTCTAACCTGCTCATCTAAGGGGGCTGGCACTGCAGTGCAGGCTGTGACCTGCAGCAGCTCAAGCACAAGCCTATGTCCTGATCAGCCAGCTCTGCCAGGAGGCAGCTTAAAGGAATGATCAGAGACATGTGGCTGATGACCTACTAAATGGCAAAATTTAGTAAGGAAAGTCTTTAACTCTCAAACACTGAATCTTTTCTGTCTCTTTGATTCTGGCACTGAAGTTGGCCACTTGCATTGTCTGTTCATTTGCTACTCATGAACCTCAGCTACCTCTGAAGACATTTGCAGTATAACTATATAACATCCTATCAATCAAGTCAGGTCCTATGTGAACCAATTGTTCTATGACAATAGATAATATTCCTTGCTTTTCAATAAGCAATGTGACAAGTTAATATGGTGAAAGTTTAACACTGCCTAAACTGAATTATTTTAGACTTAGTTTGGATATTGCTTCTCTGTTGTCCAGACACACCTGCTGTTCCTTGACAGAAATATAAGAAAAAAATCAAAACCACCTACTGTCTCTGTGAATGAGAAGAGCTTGCATGTGTTAACATAATGTACAAAATACAACCATGAAATGCAGATGGGAAAGATTCTCATTAATCGGTGGATGTAATTTTGCATGTCAGAAAGGGCCATTGTTGAGGTAATGGTCATATAGAGATCATTTGACTATTCAAAAACCTTTTCCTAAGTATCAGTTTTAGGGGTGATGACAGCTTGGTTATTTATATCCTGCTTCGGTTTGTTTTTGCTTCTTGCTTCATGGTCATGTTGAAAGCATCCTTCATTGCCATTCCAGACTACTGCTGGCTTAGCTATGCATTATTAAACAATAATTAGCTGCTAACCTACAATTAACTGTGTATCTGTGATGAAAACAAACAATCCTTAGATACAATTTGTAAGGTGCTTCATAGAGAAATCTTGTTAACAGCTGTTTTCATTACTATTAGCATGCATACACAATGGTCCAGCAGATGCCAAAAGGTCTATCCCAGAGACTGAAGCCTTTGGGCAAGCAGGTTTGAAATCCACCTGCTTCTCTTGCTACCAAAAAAAAAAAAAAAAAAAGAATCACAACTCTATCCAGTAGGATTTGGCTGAAGGGATTGCTTAAGTCAACTCCCTCTACCTGGTACTATGTCAAAGGCATCAACTAAATTATGAGTTTTCCCAAATTACACACAAGTAGGAATATAAATTCTGTATCCAGAACCAGGAATGGCTGAACTTCTGCATAGAGTCTGATGCCAAACAAGGTCAATCAAGTTAAAATTGGCTTTCTGATGCTGCCATGTGGGCTATGGCCCAAATGTCACTACTCTTTGCAAAGGAAAATCATGCCAGATACATTTAAATAGAGCAGAAATGGCACCTGGAACAACATGATCTGGTTAAATGAACAATGACTGCAAGCAGTGATCCGAAAAAATGCAGTCCCACTTCAGACACCATACCGGACTTACAGGACAGTCCACACTTCTCCCTGTCTCCTTCAGGACATATGTACAATTTCCAGTAACAAGTGCTTATGATCACACTCTTCAGTAATGTGAATTTTCTGTTAAAACATCACTTTGTATTTTCAGAAGGCAAATCATTGTTCACAAACACATCCTCCCTTCTACTATTCTATATGTTTTAGAACTGCCCACCAGATTTTCTTACATGAAGATTTCCAATAAAGAAAATTTGTTTCTAGTAACAGAGTATGGCTACTCCTGTCCAGTGACATCTTTGACAACTTTGAGGCCATAATTCATAGTATGGTTTTTATCATAGTTTTTATCTGCACAACTCAAACAAGTCAGAAAATGTTATTTTCCAGACCCCATGCAAGTAAAAGTGAAAAATTAATCAATGAATGATAAGAAAAAAAAAAAGAAAACACAGAGAAGTTATTTATTCTGTTTTACTTCTGCAAAATAAAAACTAGCCTTCCTCTCTTTCAGAAAGCACTTTTTTTTTTCCTTCTTTTGAAGGGTCTGCCTGGACATCAAAAGAAAAGAGAAATGGCAGGGGTCTGAGTGATTTTTTTTTCCTAAAGTCTTTGCCTTCTATGAATGAATTTGCATAAGACTGCTGAATAATGGCCTGACTTGAAACATGATGAAGTTATGATTTAGTCCTAGTCCAAATTCCATACAGTTCTACAGTAAAATGTATCAGTGACATTAATAACATATACTAATAAAATATGAGAATTTCTGTCTCAAAGAGATCAAATAAGTGGACTTCTGAATTTTAGGTAAAGGACTTTAGTGTTTTGAATTAATAGTCATTATTTCTCCCCATCCTTAGTCAGAATTTATAGACCATTGCAGGTGGATGGCTCTAGAGCTGCAAAACTTTCAGATGCCAAGGCAATATAGATGACAGATACTTCAAATGTAACTTGCCAGATGGAACTTAGCTCTATCAATGGATAATAGTAATCACTCCATTTTTCTGTAATGTCCTGTTGGGAGAAGTGGGGTACAACACTGCCTAACTGCTGCCATCTTTCATTGCCACCAAGTTGCCTCTCAGCTTTAGAAGGACAAAAAAGCAAGGGTAGAATAACCAACAATAGGAAAAAAAGTTTCAAAAAATGTAATCCCCAAAGCATCCTGACCTTCAGCTACTGCTGCCATTAAATAATGTTTTAATAGAAGAGAAATAGTAAGTTTTGAGTGACCAAAACTGCCAGAAGCAGAGGGACAGCCTGTGCTATTCCCTGTCTCTGCTTCTAGAACAATCCTGGCCGATCTAAGCTGTTATTTAGACCCTCTGCCTTGCTCAGTCTTCAGCTCTCTTGGAGAAAGGTGATGGCACTGCCATCTATTCATCCTATTTCTCCCCTCACAGTAGAAGCCCTGATGCCATTTAACTGTGGCTGCCTTTGATGCCTCACTTCCACCTCTACAATAGTAATCAGGAGAGCACAAATGCCTGCCAAGAGCTGCAGCAGCACGTGCTGCCATGCCAAAAGAAACCTGGCTCTGTGGAGAGAGAAATTCAGGCTCAGAATCTGAAACAGAGACCTATCTTGAACAAGTCACAGACTGCAGGGCTAACAACTCACTCTTTTTGATAGAGCCATTTCCTAAAGCCAAAGCGAACAGAGCAGATCCTGGTCCTTAACAATCCATTGCCAGGCTCTCACCTTCCTGTCCAGTTCATGCCAGCTTCCCTCCTTCTTTTCCTCTGGGAATCACATGAAGCAGATGTGAACAACACCATTGCCCTGGCTTAAGTTAAGAAAGGACAAAATAAATAACTTGCAAGCACTGGGCATTAGCTGAGAGGCATCCAGAGAGACACTAAGCCTTTTCACAGCAGATTGTAAGTGGTCCTTGCTTCTTGCCAGGGCAACAAATGTTACAGCCAAGCAAGCAGAAATTTCTCTGCTGCGCTTGAGTCCATAAACAGGACAACGTGTAATCAGCCATCTGAGCACCAAAGAATTATTCATCTTCAGGCAAGCAACAATACCTCAGAATGAGTCAGATGTGGGGGTGGAAGAAGTCCTCTACGTGAGAGGCTCCCACTGCTGTGGCTCTTTCTGAGGCATATACACAACATACAACCCTCCTTCTTCCTCCCATCCATCTTTCCTTTCCACCTTGGCATTCTTATTTATGTCTAGCAGCTGGAAATCCTGCTGATTCCCAGCAACAACACACAGCTCTGTTACAGAGCGGGACCAGCTGCTCTCCTGGCTCTGGAGGAAGCCCATAAGCTCTGCTGCACAGATCCACCCCTAGTGCTTTTAAAGCTGGATGCCTTCAGGGACTCCAGAGATACAGGCTGTACATTCTGACCTGCCTACATATCTACATTTCTAAATTTCATTTCCACTAATTGCTAAATCTCAAGGCAAGACAAGCAGCAATCACCTGAAGAGCCATTGCTTTCAACTTTAAGAACAATAATTAATTTTGCAAGTCTGATGGGTCACAGAGTAAAAGGCAATGCATTAGGCAGTTGAGACAACTATATACAATTTAAGTAGTATATGTAAACATATTTGGGACAAACGTGAGTGGATGAGTGGCATGTATGAAGAGCAGAATGGCTTTTAGCTTGCTTTTCCACAAATATCTCTAACGAGGCTATGTTTATAACAATGAAACAAATCTACAAACCTGGCCACTAGAGACCTGAGCGCTCATAGAAGTTTTAATAAAAATGGCGTTGTTCTAGCAGAGAGCAAGAGGATTAACTGCTGCCTAAATGTAATCAATTGGGAGCTAAGACAATGATGCATAAGATTTGGGCCCTAAACATATTTGTAAGTCTTGAGCCTACTCTGAGGGCATTATGCTAATACATCCACAGCAAAGAGTAATCAAGTAGAGTCTCCAGGAATACTGACCCTACCAGAAAAATGCTTCTAAGCATAGATACCACAGATCACAGAATGCCTGGGGTTGGAAATGACCTCTGAAGGTCATTTCATCCAAACCCTCTTCTAAGGCAAGTTAACATTGAGGAGGTGCACAGGATCACATTCATGCATTCTTTGAGCATCTCTAGAAAAAGAGACCTCTCAACCTTCCTGGGAAGCCTATTCCAGTCTCTGCCACGTGCTCAGTAGAGAAGTTCCTCCTATTCACATGGAACTCCCTGTGCTTCAGCTTGTGCCTTTTGCCCCTTCCCCTGTCACTGGCACCATGGAAAAGAGCCCCATCCTCTTGATAGCCATCCTTAAGATGGTTTGTATGCATGGATAAGATCCCAAACAAGTCTGTTCCTTTATTACAAGTGTTCTTTTCTATATTCTTCTGCTCAAAGTGAAAACAAAATAAGGTCTGACCTCTTAATTACCATATGTTTAAGTCTTTTTTCTTAAGATGCTGAGGAAACAAGACAATTGGAATCCAATCCTACTCACTCATAAGACAGGCTTTCTACTTAAATCTAAGTCATATGCATTCAAAACATCCATTTCTGTTTTTACCACAGCACAGAGTAAATTTTTTGCTCTCTGCTGTACACATCTTTAGAATCGAAGTGGAACTTCAGGGTCTTAATACCACTATGAAAGACCTAGGCCAAGAAACCAGGGAGAAGGGAACAGGAATATACCACCTGATGGAATTGACAAGGTATTACCCGTACTATCAGAACAGTGCTTGTGAACTTGCTTGTGAGATGGACCAAGGATGATTATTTTACTACACAGGAAGGAAAAGAACCATTTAGAGAGTAGGTTTCTTGACAGATGCTGAATGAATAGAGTAAGGATTAGAAAACAGTAGCTCCTGGCTCAGGACCTGTATCCAGCCTGCTAGAACCTTTTAGCTTTTTAGGTAAAGTACTGCAGCCCCAAAGCAGCTTGGCAGCTCACCTCCCTCTGCAAGTTGATTGTGTTCCACTTGCTGTGGCCTGGCCCATTAATCTTCTCACCATCAAATTTGCTCTTACCTCTTGCTTCCTGCATTAAGTTCTTCTAACAGAAGGATAATATATTAAAGGAATAATAATAACACTGATAACAATAGTCTAAGAAATACATATTTCTTTCTCCATATTTCCCCTCGTCTGATTATCCTCCCAGCAAGAGCAGCATTAATCACTGGGACAAGAGATAAAAGATAAAGTCCAATTTGAATTTTGCTCTGTGTTACTGAGAATGTATGTGTGTGTTCAGGCAGGAGGGAGGGAGGCTGCAGGATAATCTGTCATTTTATATATTTATGCTGTTGGAGGCAGTCAAGACTGGTTCTCCATTGTTACCACAGATTAAAATCATTCATGTCCTTATACTTTCATTGGAGGTCATTTTTCAGGAAAAAAAAAAAAAAAGAGATATTATGACCAAGTTAAATTCAAGCTATTTCTTCAAATCTCTGTGTATGGCCTGGACACCAAGGTTATTGCTTGAGTGTTAGAAGAACACAACATATAGTATTTTTTGTCCTTACCTGACCTGACTATTTTTACACTGAGTTTTCTTTCTTTGAAACAGTTATGAGAAAAGAACTGTTGCAAGTGAGAAGAAGAGGTGCATTTAAAATGATCTTAGTACAAGTGAGTGATCCTGCAATGGAAGAATCCATGGATCCTCAGATCTCACTTCCAGCATTTCTACTGAGGTGAGTCTCAGCCAGTTTGGCAAAAATAAAATATCCTCAGGATATTTCATATACTATGATATTTAAATAAATTATCCTTAGGGAACATGGAGTGTGGAAAGATTAAAAGTAGAAGAGTGGTTAGTAGGCCATATAGTACGAGTTCATCTTTTCCTAAATTTGCTTCTCCAAAATAGAGTTCCTAGAACAACCAGCCTACCAGTTCTGCCCAGGTCACTCTCCATCTTTAAATCATGCTGGTTCTTTCCCATATCTTTGTGAGACAGATGTATCTCATCCTTTGGATTTTGGTTGCCATCTGCCCTGCAGCATTCATCCTTTCTGTACCCACTTTGATACATTTAGGTACAAGAGCATTTTCAACATTTCCTACTCTCTCATTCATGCCCTCTAAAAAACTAATGTCATTCCCTGGGAATTGTCCTTACACACAAATCAATTTCCTTAGAACACCTAATCTGAGATGCACTAAAATGGGCAATACAGCACCAGCTGAAAACTCTAGAAGTAATTACTAGGGGAAAAGGAGCCCTTTATAAATAATTTTAAAGGTGAAAAGCCAACATATTTTATATGCAAATACAAATACCAAACACCCAATAACAACTTTTCCCCCAAAAATTCACTGTAAGAAAAAGCATTTATATCCTGTGCAATACTAGAAGAACTGAAATCCAGTTTCTCACTCCTTTGGCTTTATTTTTCCTTGGAAATTTTGTGGAAACACATTCTTATCTTTCAGAGTATAATAGAAGTAATTTTGCAATCAAAATGAACAACATCCCACCTACTCATATGCCATCTAAGGGAGGAGGTAAAGAATTGGTGGTTGTATAGCCTGTCTTGTTAATCACTACTTTTACGAGCTGTACCATGACAGACATATCTTGCAAATCAGTGACAACTCATTCCACAGATGAAAAAGAAACTAGCAGAAATCCTTCTGTTTCTGTTAGCTAACAACACCATCATTCTGCAGAAAATCCAAGGCATTAATTAGATGGTTTCAGAAAGCAGGTCTGTCACAACAGCACGGATGTGTTTCCAATTTCTGTGCATTCACTGAAATGAATGATCTAGGAAAGGTAAGAAGTACATTCCCACCTCTCTGCCAGCTCTGTAAGAAAGACCAAAACAACCACAAACCCAAACCAAATAAATAAAATGGAACTATATATGTTCAGGAAGCATTCTGGCAATGTCTGCAGCTTCTAGGCATTTCCCTGAAGTATATAAATAGCAAGAGGAACAGATATGCTACAACAAAACATGAGCCAATCATCCAACTATATTTGAGCCATAACCATTGATTTTACTCCATTTATTTCCAAGTAGTTGCTTTTGCAATATTGGATCCCTTCATCATATCTTGTCGCTGCACAACCATTCTAGAACAACACACTTGTCCTGTTCTTTCATTTGGCTTGGGATCAAATGTATGGTCAACTAGAATAGCTTTAGTTCCTGAGTACTGTATTAATCAGATTTTGAAAATAACTTTTCATGTGACTTTCAAGAATCCTTTTCTACAGGGTAAATGACATGTCTAAATGTGCAAAGGGATGCTGTGCTCTGTAAAAAAGTGTATACTGATGTTATTAATGTTACTTTCTGAGAAATGTAAACCTGCCTTCCTAAAGAATCTTACTACAGCTGTTATTTCAGCTTCCTAGTCTTTTATTCAAGAAAAGGGTGTGCTGCTTGTTCACCTAAAGGCAAGTAAAAATTTCAATAGTTCTTGATCAAGAGAAAACAAAGTATCATAGGAAAATCTAAAAATATTCTGAAATTCTAGAAAAGTGCTACACCTGCCCCCTTTTGCTCTCCCCTTGCTCTTTGATACTGGGCCAAATCTTCATTTCCAAAACTGACAGGAGAAAAGAACCGGGTACATGTATCAAATACACCAGCTGAGATTTTGCTGCAAGATCCATATGATTGCTCAGACCTAAATTAAGGGAATTTAATCGCAACCCTTTTAGAAATGAATCAGCCAGATCAGACCTTCTGTAAGCTATGAGACTGAAGAAATAAAACGGCAGCCTGGGTCCTAACAAAACACACAGAGGAGTGGCTGAAGTGACTACTTGCTAATGCTACTATATAAAAACACGTTATCCAAAGAATTAGTGTAAGCTGTATTTTGGGAAATCATGCTATATGCCAACTTGTCAAACCCCTCCCCTGGAGTCATGAGACAGACATCTCCATTTGGAGCAAACAATGGCTACTAAGTTAAATGTTCCAATATCACTGCTGGTAATGTCAACAAATGACAGCATACACCCAGCATATGCATGAACTGTTTCATGAGCACAATGTTCTTTATTACTGTAATTGTGCTTAGCATATTATACATACAAGGTTGAGTTTACTTTCATCATCAGTACTTGTCAGCACCGGGAAACATTGGCTGGAAAAATAATATTACAGCAAAATCATATTCTTCTTTTGAATGGGGACTGTACTTGTGGCTCACTTAAGGCACTTCCAGAAAACTGGTTCCCTATGGCACTTTCAGAAGTGCAGCACAACTGTCTTCTGCAGAGAGTGGATGAAACCATGAAAATGTAAGATTCTATTTTAGATTATATGAACTTTACAGGTAATCTGAGTATCCTGAATACAACACCAATAAATATAATTTAAACACACCATACCGTTTGAACATCTAATACTCATTTGGAGAATATTTTTGTGCTGTCCCTTACAGAACATTATCATATCATATACATGTTTCTGTTTAGGTAGCTACTACGCTACACACCAAAGATTCTGCATTTCAGTGTGCACTAAATCTATTTCTATATTACACATTTGTAAAGTATTTAGAGGTCATTTGGTATTATCAAATTAGTAACTGTAACCTACATGAACAATATTCTGCATGAAAATTTTCAGCATTTGGATTCTTGCTTCCAAACCCCGCTTTCTTTCTCTTTTCAAAGCATGTTACCATTTAATGATTACAGAAGAGATGTGGCTGTGAATAAGTAAATCAATTTTGTGAATGTCACTGCAGCAATGCAGGAGTGTAGTATAGGAGAAGGGATTCTACTCTGAAGCATGCTAAAGTTTGGAGCTTTGGTCTCTTTAAGAGAAAATAATGGAGGAAGAAGCAGATACAAAGGGATGAGCCAGACTGTGTAATTCTCAGCTGTGCCAATGAGCCACTGAAGTCAGTCTTTAAAGCAGAGACTCATCAAAAGCTCTTTTTTCATTAGATCTTTGCAGTCTTGGGATGAAAATGTCACTAGTGACTTATAAGAAGCAAAAACCAAATTAAAGGCCAATTTCTTTTCCTACCAAATTATTATCTATGAGTGTAAAAGAAAGTACCTAGGCAAGACCAAGGGTGAGACAATTTTATTTGTCTTACTGACAGTGAAAGTCTAATTAGACTGACAAATCTTCTGTGCTATTTTCCTTTGTGATATACACTGTAAGGAAGGATTTAGCCTGGAGCTGCACGTTATGGAAAGACATTAATCAAGATTATTGGACCCTCAACAGAAAACACAGTTAGAAGGCTGAAAAAGCCTAATGGTTAAAAAGAAAGGTTGAGAACCTTATTCTAAGCCATGCCAATGGGCTGGATTCTCCATATAGACAATGGGGAGATTCCCTCTTCTACTCTCTAGAGAGATCAGTCTGCACATAATAAATCATGAACTGTCATTCTATGGCTCTAAGATCATAGCTGAAAACATCCACAAGTAATTTATTTTTGTCACCTACAAGCCACGGTTTGAACAGTTTGGCAAGTGTCATTTTCCACATCTCAAGAAGTTGAGGCATGCCCTGGAGATGTAACAGAGCACACAGTTTGGTTCCTCAGGGAGAGCATGAGTCCATCTGTCCACCCAGAAGGGTTCTGATGTCTTTTTCACAGAAAACTGTTTTGATCTTGGGTCCTCAGCCATCCATGCAATAGGCCAGACATATTAGGGAACGGTTCTAGGGCATCCAGAAGATTACATGGTTCTCCACTTGGATTTGATGAACTGAGTGTGTTTTGAATGGAAGATGCGCATCACAATGAATGATCTCTAGGCTAGCTTTAGTAATTAACTTGGCACAAAGTGTTTGAAAACTGAATGACCCAGCTGTAAATGAAGACAGAATGTGCCACATAAAAGCATATGGAGAGTCTCCTAAAAAGCTTTGAACAGCAACTCATAAAAGAGAATTCTGACCACACAAGCAGCTGCCATGGAAGCAGAAGACAAAAGAATGAGTGTCCCTTTAACCTGTTTTCACAGAGGTCTCCCAAACCAAAAAAACCCTTAAGTATGTCATTAATATCTGAAGTTACTCTTTAGATCGGCAAACAGGGACATGTGGGATTCCAGGACCTCTAACTAATGAAGTAACCCTGTGAGAAGCATGACAGCCTTGCAAGAATGCAGTGTGGCTCAGCACAGTAACTTTCATCCAGAAGCAGTCTGTGTGGCAGCTTACTGTACCACACAAAAGCTAGCAGCTTGTCTTCAAGGCCTTTGTGGCTAATGTGGCAAAGCAGAAGTCTCAGAGGGGATATTATTATCACAGGAAAGTCTGATGTGTCAGGGTCCTGAGAGGCAGCAAGAAATTAGTATAGCACATGCCACTCCTGAACAGACAGTACTTAAATCTAGGGCAAAACCATGTGTGAGAAAGTCAGATCAGTGCTTCTTTCTGGGGCAGCAGAGCACAAGCACCATTTGCAACTCACTGAAACAAACAAAAGTTGAAACTTCTTTTTCTCCCTTATTGTCAGCTAGCAAAAAAAGGTCAGCTCTTGTTACTTCTCTGAACCACAGGAACATTCTCTGTGGAATAGCATACAGCCATATATCTCAACTGTTTCTCACTCAAATCCTAGCTGTCCTCCATTGATTTGAGTTTTACTGCCTTGCTGAAATTTAGTATAAATTTATGGTCATTTTAAACGCTAATTTCAGTGCCACTGGGTATTTCCAGCAATATTTTTCTCTCAATTCCCTTTATCTTGGTTATTTGTCCAAAATGATGTCTGGGATCTTCAAAAGCTGAAGCATATCATTGGTCTGAACATGTACTGTGTATTTCTAAACCTCTTCATTTTCCCAGCTGTTTTATTCTAACTGTGCCCTAAAATACTTCTGTCAGTACTCAGACTACCTAACTGCAGGAGGTGTGTGTTACAGAAGATATCTCTGCACTTACCATGCTCTTCAGTAGTTTCTTAACAAGTGATGTGTGAATCTAAGTCCTTCTGAAATTCCCCTGGATTTTGTAGCACTTTGTGACTACAGACTTAATATTCAGCACAAGTTAATATGCATTTCCAAAAGGAGTAGTTTAACTTACATATGAAAATGAGTAATACAAGTAGTACTGCTACTCCTAACAGAGTAAGAATAGTAATTCTATATCATAATTCATGCTATTTTGCTTCACTTTTATTTGTTAGCATGCTTGGTATTTCTACAATTGGCCAGAACTGTTCTGTGCCAAGTAACGTGCATGTGCAGGATAAAATGTACATTTTGAACCCAAAGAGTCTGCAATCTTAGCATAAAACAATATATCACACATGAATACAGAAACATGGATAATAAAGTGAAAAAATGCGACAACATTGACTGACTTGATAAACAGTTGTGTTAGACCATCATCAGCTTAACTTTTTGACAACTTTTTGGAATGCACCATGATAACAAAAGAATCTCAGTGGGATTGGAAAAATAACCTGCTGTTGCCTTTTGTATGGTATCAGGAAGCTGAAAGATTCCTGTGATCAAATCTAAGAAGTGAGCAGAAAGTACTTGAATCATGCTGATCGGAATTGGAAGAGGCTAAACTTTAAACAGCTTTGAAAGCGAAGAAAAACTATTTATTTCTGAGCAGAAAAGAGAAGAGAAAGCTGGAACAAGGTAATAACTAACTGTATTTGTACCTCTCATAGCCTTAGGTATCTATATTTTATGTTTCCCAAAGAGTAAACTTGTTCTATTAGATTTTTCTACCACTTAGATCTAAAATTGTAAGCAGGCTTGACGATGGTAATGTTGAACACGAGCAAGATAAAATAACCATTAGGCACATGAAAAACTGTGGCTGGAGATACTGCCCAAACAGGAAAAGACTATTTTTTCTCACTTTCACCACACAGATACTGTAACTTAAGCAGACAGAATCAAATTCCACCAAAAATAAGGAAGAAAGCCAAGCTATCTGTGCTGCGACAGCAATAAAATGGCCCAATATTGAAATGCAGAAAGTTGCAACGGCGTTACATATTGACCTTTATTTTTCTTTCAGCGGGTAGCATGAAGTGTCTAAGAGTTATTGCTTTAATATCAGCTGAGATGAGGCCATTTGTTGTGGTGCATGTGTATCCAGGAAATCGCTGCCCTAACCATGTTTTTAGAAGCGCTTTGACACTTTATTAAATCTTCTTGATGCTCTTTCAGCACACAGTGGTCTCTGTAGGCTGAGTGAACTGCCACGTAGGCGAGGCAGGAAGCTTTCAGAAAGAGTTCCTTTTCAGGCAAGCCAGCATCATTTCCAGCTTGACCCAGCCCATAAAGGTCCAGTGCTCCTTTCTGTCTGCTGGTATAGCTAAACACAGCTCTGCTGCCCTTAAAAATTATAGAGGGCAGGATAAGAACCACAGACTTTATAGTTCTGGAGACGCAACTCTACAAATATTTCCTCTAAAATTAGAACTTGTCACTGAGGAGAAGGAACTGTAATTCTCGCAAAGTTTATGACAAACAGTGGCCAAACCTGGGATAATTTCCCCTCATTTGAGGAAAGGCTGAGACTTTACAAAACCATCTACCGGGCATTTGAGGCTAATAACTCAATTAATCCCAGTCCTGCTGCCATCTGGATTTACAGAGTACCAAAGCAGGCACTGTTAAACCTCAGCTTGGAATCAATTACTCCAATAGTTGTAAATTCCACTGCAGCCAGATGTACCTCGCAGGATCACAGAACAGCCGTGGTCGGAAGGGACCTTTGGAGGTCATCTAGTCCAAACCTCTGTTTAAGTAGGTTCATGCAGAGTCAGCTGTCCAGTACTATGTGGAGATGGCTTTTGAATATTTAACAGCATGGACACGCCACAACCCTTCGGGGCAACCTGCACCCATGCTCAGTTACCCTCATGTTACAAACGTTTCCCGACGATTAGAGGGAAAGCCCTGTGTTTCAGTTGGGGCCCCTTGTCTTTGGTCCTGCCAGTGGGCACCACCCTCACCTTTACACTCTTCCTGCAGGTATTTGTACACACAGTTATGATCCCCCCTAAGCCTTCTCTTTTCCAGGATGAACAGTCCCAACTCTCAGCCTTTTCTCCAAAAGAAGTGCTCCAGTCCCTTATTCATTTTAGAGGCCTTTTGCTAGTCTCTCCAGTAGCTCCATCTCTCTAATGGTTTCAAATCAAATTATTTCAAAACCAATCTTTCATTCTAGTTGATAAGACAATAACACGATAGCACACTCCTGAAATAAATAATCCACAGCTCAGATTGGTTATTCACGTGATTTTTTTCTTTGCACAAAAGAGAGCCAATTGAAGGTGTTTATTTCTAATCAGTACCATATTCTGACTGTCACAGAAGTGGTTCCAAAACCACTGTTTTTTAAGGGTTGAAATAACTAATTTGGCACAATTAAGTCAGACAACGTGAAATTATTTTTTTTTTATTTAGGAAAGATTTTTAACCAATAGATTGGAACTGCTCTATGTTGGAACATATAAATATTGCAAGAAACTGATCTTGATAGTGTTCCTTCAAAATTCTCTGCAGGAAGACTATAAAAGTGAAATAAAAAATGACTCCAACTGGAAGTAATGCTCCATTGCTTGTCTCCTCATTATGAACTTCACTATTGCAGCAGTTCATCCTGTCATAATAATAAATAACCATACACCCACCCCCCATTAAGCCATGTCTATGTCTTCGGAATACATTTCCCCACATATGGAACTTTTGAAACATAGTTAAAACCTTGCTCTTGTTCACATTGTGACAATCTCACACAAATCAGCACTAGATCAGGAGCAAAATCCATTCCTATTCTTACACATATGTGCACAACAATTCAGCCAGCTGTTTGTCCCGTGTCCAACACAGGAGAACAGCATTTTTAAAATAAAGAGTTACATGGAGCATTATTCAGCGTACATAGCTCCTGTGACCTTAGAAATGAGCAGCAAGACGAATTAATTGAAGGAGAAGGAGAAGATTAAGTGACTCACCTGGATGCTGGGCGGTGAACGATTTTTCCGGGTGGTAGTGGTTGCCATCGTGGTTGTGGTTTCCATGACTGTAGTCGACATTTCTGGTGGCACCGATGTGGTGGGCGTTGTTCCCAAGATGGAAGGGACTTCCCCAACGAGCCGGACACTTCCATTGATTTTAATGTTGGGGTTGTTCTCTGCCGCCATGTTCAGCACTTTCAAGCCATTGTAATAGAGACCGGAGAGCTGGCCTTGGAAGAGACGCCCTCTGTCCTTCCCTCCTATGGCTATTTGCGCCTGGGTGTTGAAGATCGTTAACTGTCGTCCTAGTGAAGGGGGTGAACAACATTATTGACAGACATTTCCTTCAGTTTGCATACTACATTGAGCCCTGGCCCGAAGTGATGGATAAAGGAGAAGTAGATTCATTCTTGGGAGTGTTTATGATGACTGCAGAGAAACAGTATGGAAATGTGGTGCCTAAAAGTCATTAATAAAGATGATTAGCCTGTAAGTGTGAATGCCTAAAACTGAACCTTATACCTCAGCATCCACTCACACAACAAAACGCTGGAGGAATTTCAGAAACTGGAACCCGTTCTTTTAGGACTGGATGAATTTTAAACTACAAATAGGACTTCAGCATGTGTCTATTTTTCTATCAGTTCAGACCACAGTATCTGTCAAGCATTAGCTGATAAATAAACCTCCTTTTGAACCGGTTAAAGCATTGGATTAACTCATAAAGCCACATTTAATAATGCAAAGGTTTCAAGGGTTGGCTCAAAACCAGTAAAACATCAGGTAAAAATGAAGTGATAGAAGAATTGAGGAGTGTTATGACAGGATCAGTCATGATCTTTCACCTGTAAACTTTGTGTTGTGAAGGCTTGCAAACCTTAACCCAAGAAAGAACCAACACAAGTGTTTCTGATGTCTCTGAAAGAGCAAAGCTTTTGAAATAGTGAGGATAACAGTGCTTCAGATGGTTAAGCCCCAGAATGCCTTCCTCTGCTCTTACAGACAATGAAATTCAAATGTAGGCAGGTTATGTGGTTTAGTCAAGGTCACACCTTGAGGATTAGAAGAGGTCCAATGTCACATGTAATAAAAATATAATTATTAAAAATAAATCTAGTAACAATTGCCAATTCACCAAGTTCTGCAGGACACTTACATCACATTCAGCCTGGACTCCTCTATAAATACTGTTTATGTCCCAGGCTGCACTAGGTTGACCATGTTAAGAAACAAATTGCTTCATGAAGTGCAAAGGCAGTGCCTATAATTTCACTTTTCCTCAAAAGATTAGGGGCATACCACCTGAAATCTGCTGAATTAGCAGACAACCAGACTGGACATTGCTCAGACGGGTTATCAAGTCAATCATTATTTAAATATCTTGTGCTTTCCCATTTTTATGAAGTTTGACATATGTTTTCCAATCCATTCCCACTCCCCAGTTCTCACTCGCCACTTTCTGTCTAGTCCAGCCTGATGAGGGGTGCAGAATGCCACAGTGCAGGAAAGCACAGCCTATGATCCACTGCTCATTCCTTCATAGCCAGTGGTTAGAGTAGATCAAAATACATGGGGGAGCTCACCAATTTTGGTCGTCGTGGCAGGTCTCGAAGTCAAGTGGTGATGCGGTGTAGCATCATCTTATGGTGACAGGATGGACCATGGGGAAGAGAATGGGGACAAGAGAAGAAATGTATCTGAAAGTAGTTCCTGTCCCCAAAGAGGGCCCTAGCTATCTAAGCAACAGTATATGGAGAGGTGTAACACATAGACATGAGAAGGTGGGCTGCACATCCTTTGTGCTCCTCACTCTCAGATTTGTAAATGGAAAATTAGGACTTGATCAGGGTGGAGTAACTGCATTGATGAAGAAATGAGAAATAAAAATGGGGGGTTATCCTTCCCCTGGAAAGTGTTGAAACACCTGATGCGATATTCTGCATCTCAGGAGGTTTTAAACTTGCCAGAGGCAACATATTTCTATTAGAACATCAATAAACATGCACTGAAGCCACACATCCTCAGAATGTAAATTGGGCATTTACTCTTGTCTATGACAAGAATAGGACCCAGTAACAATATCTGTTAAGATATTCATCCTTCTCAGCCCAGCTCCTGTCTGAATTAGAGGAAATAGCACTGTAAAAGGTCCAACTCCTGTCCCATACCATGTCCTCAGAGCTTGCTTTTCTTTTCTGCCATGCTGTGCTTTGGATTTCTTAAGGGATATACTGTAAAAACTTTACTACATCATTTTCCCTTCTCTGAATATGTTTCCCCCCTCTAGCATTATAGCTCTGTCCATATTGTCTCTGCCCCTACAAACTCAGACATGTCACTCACTTGCTACTGTTCCCTTCTTCCACCTCACTCATTATAAGAGTCCCAAAGAGTAGAGGTAAAATGAATAAAGAAGGGACTTATGAGTAAAGGGACTTATTTCACTAATCTTGAGATATTATCCCTGAAAACAGATGGAAGATAACTGTCAGTTCAGTTTTCCAATTGCATTTCCATTAATTTCTTCCCTTGAATTAATTTAGGATCTTTTTCCATCTTTTGCCAAAGGGAAGGAGGTGGAAGGTGATGAGAAAGGAAATTTTTTTGCTGCTCTAGGTAGGAGAGCTCCCCAAACAAGGATAGGAGAGGGGTTCTCTCACTTTTACTGGAGGATTATTACTGATTCCTCAGCTCAGGATGTCAACTATACTAACCCAAGCTCATTGCATAGTTTTAAACATCTGTCATATCTCTTGCATTTTTTGCAAGAATGAAGAGTTAGTATATTAAGCCTGTAAAAAGGGACCATGTCTCCAATTCTGGGCCTTCATCTGCATCTTCTAATGCTGGCAGAAAGTGTACATCAAGGAGGTGACCCTATTCCAGCAAAGAAAAAACCTCACAAAACAACCCCAGACCTTTGATTGTGTATTTTGGAGTCCTCACTGTTAAATGGTTTTCCAGACCAGGATTCATGCAGTTCACTATATGGTTAATGCTGGAAACCACACTAAAAATTTCTTTGCTAAAAGAGCAATCACTTGTTGCAGTCACCTACTACCTGCAATTCCTCATTCTTTGCTCTAAGATGGTGTACACAGGATAGAGACTCCAGGGAAATGAATATGGAATGAGAAAAAATATTAGGAGAGAATATACACTTCATTCTGCCACCATATGTCTCTTCTGATCATTCTTTCAAAGGGATTCAGCTGAAGCCTTACTTCCCCTAAGTAAAATTTATTTGGCTACTGAATTTTATTGTGGATCTATTTACATTAGTAAATTCTACTAGGTGTGTAATTCAATTCTGCAGTCCTTTTTTTTTTCCACAGAGGATTCTTCCTACTGCTATATTAGTGTCATACCAAAGAAAAATTATGAGGTGTTTTGTAAGTATTCTGAATAGTTTGGGCTCTTGTTTCTTTGCTCTCCCATTGACTTCTTCATTTGGAAAACTGAATTCTAATTAAAAATACCACAGAGAAATCAGCAGTGTAACTTTTCTGTAGCACTAGAAGAGATTTTGGGCCTGATTTTGCAAATCCTAATTCATACTAATAGTTCTTGCTTCAAAGTACAGTCACTTACATCAAGGAGACTTTACAGGTAAGAGAGATTTGAATAATTAAGGACTTCTGGGATGAATCCTTTTGATGAGATGCTTCTGGGTCTTTATTAGCTCATCCAATTGCAGAACAGGTAACATCTGTGCCTTAGAAGACACCAAGTATTCTACTAAGGAAATCTGCTGGATTTATGACTACTGAAATGGAACAATTTAATTCTAATACTTCTTTTTATATTAACATACATAATCTCAGTGAAGTTAATAGAATTTAATATTTTGCTTATTACTCATGCAATTCAAGACTGTAAACCTGGGCTCTTAAAATTATTTTAAACTAATTTATAGAATTTAAAAGCCCTTCAAAGCCAATAGTGAAGCCAGTGCAGAAAGATAAGGTGTTATATTTGTTTTCCAAGAATGAACTATTTCATTATTATGAACAACATAGCAGTGCCAAAGGAAGACCAAGTCTACAGCAGTCAAAAATGTCAATCAAAAAGCATTTCATCTTACCTCACCCAAGTCAAGAACTCACATGGGCAAGACAGCTATTCAATATGCTGACTCTTTGATGAATCTGTTCCTCCATCCATCAGTTTGTCTTGTTTCATTTTGATAGGAAGCTACCCTTTCACTCATCATCTTTATAAAGTCTTCTGACATAAGGTTTCCATGTTACATTAATTGTTAGATGGATGAGCAGGCTGGTGAACAGCCACACAAATTACTCTTTCTTATGTATTTTTTTTTAAATTTGAGTGATATTTAAGTTGCTGAAAATGTCTGTCTACTTTGGAAAGAAGGAATCAAGTTATATTGTCTCAGGTGTTACACTGCACAATGTTATCCCCTGACAAATAGTGGAAGGACACTGAATTTCCTTTCACTTTAGTAGAAACATAGCTCTGTCCTTCTAGCTAACCACATCCAGTGCCTTGAGAGTGCCTGAAGACTCAAATATTGTCTCTTTCAAACTCTGGTGATTGTCTTTTAACAAAGCATCAATATCCACAAAAGGTAGACTTCAGTTCAAAACTTCAGGATGGATTACAAATGAAGGTGTCTTGGCATGCTTTTAAGCTCAAACTTTTAGAAGCTGTGACATAAAGTAAAAGATTTTGTGGAAAACCAAAAGGGAAAAAAAAAAAACCCAAACAAAAAATCAACGAACCCACAACCAAACAAAAGAAAAAAAAGATGGGTTTCTCAAGCACATGAATTGCATCAAGGAATTAGACATGCATCTGTTTTAACAAAATTGAGGCAATCATTGTCTTTAGTGTTAAAGGGACTTTAGCAATTCAGACTTACCAAAATTATTCTCTTTTTAGTGTTAAACTTTATTTATCTACTTTAGTTTGATCATGTAAATTAATAGGGCAAACCACTGAGACTCAATAAGCATTTTCTGTTTATTGTTATCTTAAAATTTATTTACAGTTTAGCTGAATTAACTGTTTATGATATACTGTTGGTTAAAAAAAAAAAAATCTGTTTGCATTACACAAATATTTTTGCCTTACTTTCATTAATACTTCAGCTTCAGTTTTAAACATTACACCTTTGTACACCAAACCTGAAAAGTGAGCAACACTGCCAGCTCTCGTTGAAGTTAACAGGAACTGAGTGTGCACAACACTTTGCAGGATCAGGCCCTCCACATGAAAATATTTTGACTGGATTTAGCCACATGCTTTCTGACCTGAATTCATACTGGATAAAGCAATTTGTTAATTCAGCTGAGGTTAGAAATTTGAAACAGAACATAAATTATATTTTTCCAGTCCTACAAGAGATTGGTTTTCCTTCCTGGAAAATGCATTAACAACCATAGTCTAAATCAGCACAGAAAATGCAAGATCTGAGTTCAAAGGTCACCCCTTTTATTAGCAGTACTTTCATAAATGGAAACAAGAGAAGATTGTGTTCTGCTTTGTCTAGATTTCAAGGCAAAGAGTTAGTTACAGTGCCTTTTTTTTTTCTTTTGTCAATAGCACATTTAGTAATGGAGGGAGAAGATCTTCCTAAACTCCACTGTATTACCAACAGCCTAGTTCCAACCCTACTGAAATCAGCAACTTATTCTGTTACCTTCAACAGGCTTTAAAATGAGTTCTAGATCCAAGTTTTTTTTCCTCTCCAAATTCCTTAAAAAAAAAATAAATTTCTGTTCTGACACAAGTCCCATTTCAAAAGGTCATGGGCTGTATGCAGAACTTTCACTCAAGCCATCTGGACTTATTCATGTTAACAAGTTTTTTTTTTTGAACTGAGGCCAATTACTCCAGGCAAGCCCACAAAATTAAGTGGCACTGCCTTAGACTAAGAACTTGATCCGTATTTTAGACAAGTATCATTTGAGTGTTCAAACTGTACTCCAGACATAGCATAAAAGCAACAGAACAATCATTTTCTCTGTCTCCCTCACTATAATTTAAATGAAAATGTTAAAAAATGTTTTCTTTACAACATTTTTTAAAATCATTTAATTATCTTAATACAATTAGGAAATACATAGCCATAGTGGCTAATCAGACTCATGAGAAAAAAAACAAACAAACAACTTAAAGGAAGTGGTTTAACAAGTAGATTTGAAAATCTTTGAAGAAAACTTCAATAATAAAGATATAAATGTAGCTCAAGCCCAAATTAAAGTAGGAAAATCATGCAGTGGTTAAATTGCCATAATACATGTTGTTGCTCTTCACTCTTCTTCATTTGGCTTTTTTTTTTTTAAATAATCTCCTGAATTTTTGCTTGTTTGTCATTACTATTATAGCAAGCTTAGAATTTCGTCCCTTTAACTGCATTTTAATAGCAATGTATTATAGCATGATTTATCAACATATGGCAGGTGGAAGCTGACACAAATTATAATGAAAATTAAAACAGTCATTTATGCAGCAGGCGATTATCATTTAAGAAACATTTATTTGCAGGCTTTAAAAATGAGAGTTTAGAATCAAATGGGTTTAAAATGAAAGTTTTAATGACTGTTACCTTTTTCCTGCAGCCACTCCTCTACAGGCCGGTTATATTTGAAGGGGATTTTCTGTTTTACCATTTGGAACCGTTCACTATCAGTGTTGCCTTTAAAGTTTAAAAAACAGCTTAAAAACAATCTGCAAAGTCAATGAAATAGTTAAAACATCCCAGATTTTTTTGGGTTTTTTATGACCTTATTTAGCTATAGATAAATAAGTGCGCATGTGTGTACATATATATATATATTTGAAAAGAGAGAGATTTATCTTTAGTAGAGTGGAGAATAGTTATACATCCAATTGCCTGAGGTTCTGGAAGGTCAAAGAAATTAAATCCTACAAAAAAGATAACTCAGATTCTCCTCAGAGTATTTGTTTATCCAATTTGGTTGGAAGGCATGTGCAATTTGTCTGCGACGTGAGACCTTGTGTGAACTCAGTGCCATGAGCTAAAACATTTTGAGCAGATTCTGGATCTGATTGAATATGGACATGGCACAATATGTCAGTCACGTAAACACACAGTTAGCAGCAATTTGATAAACCTTCTTGCACTGGTAAAAGAAACGTGTCAGGACTAGAAACCCAGTAAACAAAAAAAAAAGAGAAAGGAAGAAAATATAAGAAATTGATGACAAAAGGATGTTATAAGGATGTAATAGAATTAGTTTAAAAAAACCCAAACACCTAAGAATGGAAAGATAAACAGGAAAAAAGAGAAGTAAAAATTGAAAAGAGGAAGAAATGTTAATTAATGATACATGAAGACTTCTGTTAAGTTACCAAAGACTTGGGCCTGTTGCCAGATTAAAACAAAAACTTAGAAATTAATTTAAATTAAAAGCAGAAATAATTAGCCAAAATGTAAATTCTGGCAATTACATTTCCATTGTTCCACATTGATGGATAATAGAATTGTCCATTAAAGTGTGCTTTGGTGGAAATCTTCTATTACTTGCACAGCACAGGGAGGAACAGGATTCACACAACGCTTCTGTCCTAATTTCCTAGCTACTGGAAAATTGTACAGGTCAGATGGAACCTCTAGTAGAAAGGAGCAGCTCAGTTTGATGGTGCTAGGAATGACAGTGAACAAATGCCATCATTCCGCATTTTCATTTTCTTCAGCTAGAGTCACCTCATGATGAATTTTAATTTTTGCTTCAAGTATTATTTTTACAAAAACTCTTCAGTCAGACAAGTATAAGTGCATTTTTTACATGAAACATTATAATATTGTAGGAAAAAGGATTAAGCCCACAACTTACTGAAGTAAGGCTACCATAAGCAGAAGCTGAGTAGATCAGCTGTGCTTCAGTATGTGTTTTGAATAAATGGTGGTCCAAGTCAGCAACTGCTCTGCACAATTTACAGTATTGACTTTAAATTCCCATAAATACCACCACAGATAAATATTCTAATGGGGCTTCATATTTATTTGACATTCTGAAACAGATGCTGTAATCTTTCTTCAATGAAAAAAACCCCCATAACTCAAAACTATGTCACAAAAGTCCAGCCAGTCAAGAGCAGGATGTTGCACCTTGCAGGAAATATGACTGGTGAATCTCATGAGTTTGATCAACTGCATAGCTGCTTCTCAGAAATGCTGCCAGAATATCTGAGGCACCTGCTGACCACAGCTGCGCTCCCCAGCAGCATCCTGCAACTGCTGACTTCCTGCAGCAGGTGAGAGGCACTATAGCAACACACCAGACAGTCCCACAAGGATTCATGTGACCTAATCTTAAGGAGCATTTGTAAAAATTGTCATCTAGATTGCTGTAAGCTCAGCTGTAAGGAAAACAGCAATTTGCATTTGGGTTAGTATCTCCAGCTATAATGATGAACATTTAGGAGCCTTGCTGCTTTTTTGGGGTTCCAGGTAAAAAAAAGCAAAAGCATTTAAGAGCAACTTTACTGGCTCAGTTACCTACTACCTTCCTGAAAAGTCAGATGACTTTTTACCTTCCATATAACATATTAATTGTGGGAAACTGCTATTCCCCATTGTAGAAATATCTAATTAAGCACCAGCTGACACACATTATTGCTCCAGTTTCTCTGCTGCACCTCAGATGCCTACCATATACAATTGGTTACTCAGATAAACCAGAAGGAAAAGATAAAAATTGAAAACACTCTCTCAGTCATTTGTCAAGTCATATTTAACAATGTACTGTGGTGACCTGGAGTCACTCACAGACATGAAGTTACCTTTAAGTGCATTTCCAGCTCCCATAATTCTTATCAGCACCACCAAAAACTCAGTTCTGTACAGCTATGAATACATTCCTAAACAGAGAATTTGAACCATGTTCAATCCAGGAACCAAGAAAAAAATTGATAAAGAGGAGCTAAGTTAATATAAACAACAAAAACAAACAAAAAACCCCTCTACCTAAAACTAAAGAGACAGTAATATTAACAAAACAATGTCATTTTATCTTTTTATTAATAATAAACTGAAGACTAATGTAATCTGAGGTCATGCAGACCACTTTTTCCAATTTCTTAACCCAAATGACAGCTTTCTTTCCTACAAGTTCTGTCATTCTTTTAAGCCTAGGGGAGGCTTACATTCACAGGACAGGGAAGCCGACCCATTGGTTTGGGGAGAACAGAAACAAAATTAAATCAAGCTCACTACAAAAATAATTTATTTTTTAAGATCAATTAGTAAGACATTCAGCTTAGACCTTTTCTCAACACACTAATCCATGTCCACCAAAACAGCTAAATCTCATAAATTAAATTATAAAAATTCTGCATCTCCATTAGGATTTCTTTTTGTTTAGGTGCAGTATGCCTAATTTTTTTTCTTTTTTTTTTTATGTAAGGAAAGAGTACTAGGTTCTAAAAAATCCTCAGGAGGCATTTCAATGGCAGTTAAAAACCTAAATTTCTCTCTCAGCTGGACTTGAACACTTACAAAGATGCTGCTACTACATCCATGGCACATGTGATAGGGATAGACACGGATGTGGTAGTGTGGAATGAGAAATGGGGTTATTCCCCACTTTAGAGAGCACATTCTGAGCTAGGACTACTGTTTAACTGAGTGCATTGATATTATAATGTTGATGGGCAGGCACATTTCCTGTAGCCCCAAAGAAATTGTACAACACTATTTACAAGCACCAAGAAACTCCACTGTCTTCATCCAGCATCAGTGTGCACGTAAGTAACCTTTTATTGGTGGCAACGAGATCTTTTTCAGAATGAAGAGAGTTCAGAGGAACACTAGAGTCAGCCAGGGGCTGGCATGAAGTGCTTCTTCCTCTGTGTGAAAGGCTGACTGCAGAAAGGGAAAAAATGTGGTGATTGAAATTCCTCAGAAACAGGGCATCTGACAAGAACAGGCCAATAAGACTAGGGTAAAAAAAAAAAAAAGAAACTGGGACAATCAAAAAAGATATGACAATGAAAAATGGGTTTCTTATAGCTCTAGACCTTCAAGAAAGCCAGAAATGACAACTATTCCCCACCACATCTTTAAAAACTTTTTTTTTTTTAAATGAGGTTTAATTTAATTTTATCATGTTATTATTATGCAGATATATTCAGCAAGATTAAAATCCATATAAAAATCATACCTTTAAAAGCAATGAAAACTTGAAGGGCATTAGAAAATTCAAATAGGTTTATATTGCAACATTAGTATCTGATCTATTCTTTTTTGGTTTGTTTTAAAATTTTTATTTCAGACAACTAAAATGATTTTTAAAAACATGTGCATGAGAATGTGTTCACTCATATCACCAATTACAACAGTCAGCTAAAGAACAACTTTTTCATTGTTAAGTGCTTAGAATAGTCATTAAATATAACCAATAGAACCACACAATTAGTGAATTAATACTGACTTGGAGTTATGCTTTAAAAAATAAGCACATTTGATATGAGAGCTCAAAAAGGAAATATCATGGTTGGCAACACGAAGTAACACAAGTTCAGCATGAAGAAAGCTTATTGAACCTCTGATAGCTGAGGCATGATGTGATTAAAGGTGTTTCTTGTCCATCTTCATACACAGAAATTTTCAGTAACAATCCTTCTGTGACCTCAATGCAATTTCTTTCTATAGTTGAATGATACACACATTCAAACAACTCTTTCATGTAACTAATCTCTTTTTTCCTTTTGATCCAGGATGTTCTTCAGAACAGAATACACAGGATAGAGTGATTTATATTTATTTCAGAAAATACTCCTAATCACATAATTCTTCTGCATTCAGAATCAATGTGGGTCTCAAAGATTGCAGGATATAAATTTTTATAGTAAAATTTTATTGATTAGTTTTGCTACTTGTGATTTACTAAATATTTTCCTCCCATACTTTCTAGCTGCTTAAGTGATTCAAGTACCAATAGGAAAGGCTCCTTTTAAATAAGTGTCCTCTTTTTTCTTTCATCCACATAATAAATTTCTGTATATCAATACAACTTAGATCTGCTCAACAACTTAACTTCCTCTAAAAAACTGGGCCTCATAAACAAATTATTTTTCCTATTTTTATTCCTTTTTCATGCAAAAATTCTAAAGCCAACTGTGAAGACTAGGATTAAAAGAAGTCTTTTTTTGCTACTTAGGGCTTATATGCACAATAGAAATTCCACTGCATGTCCTAAATTTTTCAACAAACTCATAAGCAATCAGACTTTTGTGACCTCAAGGATTTTAATGGTAACATTGTGAACTCTTCTACATTCTTGAATCTTGGTTAACCTAAATATTCAAAATATTTCAAATACCACGGATGCTCCTGAGGACCAAATACTTTGGAGAGGAATATGGCAGAAGTGCTCTATGTTTTTGGGTTTTGTTTGGATTGTCCCTCTTTTTCCAAAGGAAATGTGGAATCCAGTCATAAAAGAGCCTACTGGTTAAGTATGATTAGTTGCCAGCATTCTGTCTTTTTTTCTGAAGCCTTTGGAATCCCTTCTCCACAGACTATACTGATAAATAGATCAGATTAGCTTTGAACTTTAGCTTTTGATAATTTCAATTTAGACCAAACTAAAATGGAGGGGAAAAAAAAATCAAGATAATTTGCTTGTACTAATCACTACTGGCAGTTCCCACAGGAAATACTTTTAAAGCAGTGCAGCAGTCCAGGGGACACAGTTTAAATTGCTCGTGGGCAAAGCAGAATTTTCTTCCAAAACCCTTCAGCGCTGGAAGATGTTTTTCTTTTCTGGTCATTGCTCCTTTAAGAAAACAAACAACCTTCATTGCATTAAGCTTATTTCTAAACCAAAAAGGAATCATAAGCCAAAGAAAGTACAAGAACAATTGAAGCTCTGAAAAATCTTGCTTCTTGGCCTAGACCAATCATAATGATTTACTATCTCTTAGGTGTGAAAGAGAAAAATGGAAAGGTTCCAGCAAATTGCACTGGGCAGAAAGAAAGTACTTGCTTTTAGGTGGAATATTAATCCATCCTGATGTGTTGTCAAATCTGTGAAGATGCTGAAAAGAATACCATAAGAAAACACTCATCTGATCTAAATTACTGACAAAGGCTGTTCTGTGAAGCAGAGTTTTATTCATTGCTTCTAAGTCTCTAAAAAGAATGAGACATTTTATCTAATGAGCAGTTATTAAATCAAAGGTGCTACAGTGATACTAATAATTTAAAGAAACATATTGATATCAATGTTCAAGCTTTAAAAATGTTTCCATCATTTCACCCCGCAGTAGGAGAAGGGCTTGTAAACAGCCAGTGCTTGATGGCTCAGTTCACCCAGCAGCCCTTAATGCCAGCTCCCTTTCAGTTTTTATGGATGCCCATAATCTCATGAAGATTTACCATACTTAATTGACATCATCATGGGAGAGAAGTTATTTTCATTTACATCATGAAAAGTGTATATTTGATGGCTAAATTCTGTACTAACACAAACTGACTCAGTTCAACTCAACCCCAAAATTATCCTAGGGCTGATGCTGTGTGCCCTGGAAAAGGAGACTTGCATGCATTATGGAGAAGCTACCATTTCCCCCTCTGAGAAAGTGGAAAAAAGTTCCCAAAGTGTTCTTGTGATTGGCACAGACTGAGCCTCTTTAACCACTTTAACTGCACATAAAAACTTACAGCATACTGAACTGTCCCACTTTCACATTTCCTTAAGTACATATTTTGTTTTAAATACTATGAAGTACAACCGCGATTTGTTCATAGCTTGTATTCAATTAAAACTAACACAAGTCTATTAGTAAAGGATTAGAATCTAATTTTAAGACTAGACCTTCCTCCATACCTCAGAAAGGAATAACAACATGTACAATCAAGTTTTAGCATCAGGTCTGTTTGTGTTTAGATATTTATTCTGTTGAGTTTCTGTAAGACCATATTGTGGCTTATGTTATATAACATAGGGGATGGTTATACTAAAATCCAAACATGTAAAAAATCTCTACTTACAGTGGCTTTAGAAAACACTTGAAAAAAGTCCAAACCTGAAATCACAGATGTGGCTTATACAAAAATGAAACAGGATGGCCAACACAATTAGAAGGCAGATGATCTGGAATCTTCCTAACTATCACAAGCTGTCCCTCTAAAAATTCTTGTAAAGCTTTAGTTTTGCCTTTTGTAACAGGAACCTTGTAGAAAATTAATTTAAATTTGTGATTTTATTTCATTTGAGGTAATTGAAAAATAGACAAGTCTTAACATTGTTCAGCTTTGCTTCAGTTCTTGGATATTATACTTTTTCCTCTGCCTTCACTGTTCAATAAAGTTGCATCTTTTGCTATTGAATTCTCATTTTATTTCTTGTCCTTATTTTCCCCTTAGTCCTGGATGCCCTTGACTTTATCTTCAATTCCCTCTGATCACATTGTTTGCTGGGAGCAACACCTTTTATTCTGTTCATCTCACTATGGACTGGAGTTAAAAGTTGACCTTCACACTGCAACCCTCCTCAGCTCACTGCCCTCATGACGAGAGACAACAAGGTCTTGGTAATATAAGTACTAAAAATATGAGAGAGAATTAGCAAGACTCCAACAGTAAAAGTTATTCAGGCAACTGGAGCTGTTCCCAAGTCTAGTGCCTCAACCAAAAGCTTTAAAATTCCAGCACTCCCTATTTTATCTGATCTTTTTTAGCCTAAAAAACTTGGGGTTCTGATTCAAACTAAAGCACCATTCAGGCCAAAATCATTGGGAAATTCAGAAGCAAGGAGATAGGAGACAGGAGTTTAAATGTCTGTGCAGGAGGTACAGCTCACGTGGACCACAATGACATAATAAGACTAAGAACGACTTGAAGAACTCATCTAATTCAATGCTCTGCCCCAGGACAAGATCAGTAACATTTCAACCTCCCTTAGATTAGTCTTTCAATCTTGTTTTGGGTTACTGAGAAAACAAGTGCCTTACCCTCGATAATCTAACACAGAAGCACAGTAGGAGCAAACCTAAATAAATCTCAGACTAACAAAGGTGGAAGAAGGTTAATCAAACCTTTCCAAGAATGCAGAAGAAAAAAAAATATTGGGAAAAATGTGACTCAAGTCCTATTTTATTTGTGCATATTATGCTGAATGACTTCAGCCCTGTGGAAGCTGAGGCTGTGGGCATGAAAGAAAAGCAGTCTGCTTTAGTTCCCATTTGTGCTATGCTGGAAAACTGAACTAGTGTACAGGACAGAGAAAGCAGTTACCAGTTCAACCTCTGTAAAAGTATGAAACAATTTTGGTGTCTACATTACTAGATGTTTGAAATGTTTTGTAAGGAATGTGTAAATTGCTGTGTTTTTTCACTGACTAGATCCAAATTGAGCCCCATGCCAGGCAGCCAAGACTGAAGTGCCTATTAAAGAAAAACTGAAACTACATATTGATCTTTCCATTTAAAGCAAGAAAAAAAATTCATTTTGCAGGAAGAAATCAGAAGTTGGAATAAAATCCACTGCAATTGTCCCCACATCCCACTTCTTTGATTCCCTTGTGAAAGGTCAGGATGTGATTTATATTGCCCAGTGGGAACAAGCAGCAATAATCAAATACCAAAAGCACTTGATTTGTATTGACACTTTAAATTCTATTAACTCTCATTTATCTGGAGGTTGTTTATCTGTTTTGTGCATTAGGCAAAGTCAGGACAGAGAAACACTGACTCTAATTTACAGATTTGGAGCTACATGAGTGTAGTATTTTGCTCCCAGGAGCAATGGGAGACTGAGGAGAGCACAGTTGCCTTTGTAGGGTGCATGATCGAAGGTAAGAAAACTTGTGGCTTTATACCTGCCTGTTGAAGGGTCAGTGGCTCACTACCACAACCCTGCAAACAAGAGCAGCTCAGTTCCAGCAGACCTGCAGTTTCTGCCTTGGTGCTGGAAGCTCTGGAGCTGGGTTGGCTCCACTAGAAACCTTCAGATGTTCCTGAATCTCATTTCCCTGTGCACAGATGATTAGGGAGATAATAGGGGGACTTAAATATACAAATAGAGAGAGCATGTGCAGTCCTTTCCCGTTAATACAGTGCTACTGTAGAGGATCTGCTCAGTCAGTAACTATAATGAGAGTAATGCCTACAAGGCCCTTAATCAAATGTCACTGGTGAGGACTGGAAAGCTAACCAGTTACAAATAACCAAATGGCAAAAACTCTACAGAAGGGGCCAGTTCTCTAGGGTGAGTGTCAGGAAATAATTAAAAGCACGTAAGAAAATGATGAAAGAAGAAATTTATTAAGAGGCACTTCCTATCAAGATTGCATATTAGACAGTGCTACAGTGTCCTCAGGGAAATTCTTGAATTATTTAAAATTTTACTTGAAAAAGCAGTGGGGGATATCAGTTTATTACAGAATGGAATAATGAGAGCAAGCAGGCCTTTCCCATTTCTAATTGCTACAAATCATGAAATCAATTCTTCTGTTTGCATCAGTTTAGAAAAAGGAAAAGTGAATCCTAGGAGTCTGTAGTAACCCAATATTTCTTCTCAAAGACAGATGCTATTCACAAAGTTTTTCCATGACCAAGGCACCAGGTACTCGATAAGTAGCAAAGATGTAAATTCATTGGCCCAGAAAGACCTCCATGTTCAGTGAATTGTAGAATATTTTCTATTTAAGTCACCAGAGATAAGGTAAATTGGAGCTTTATCCTCAGTTTACTGATGGGAAAAACTGAGCTGCAGAGTGGTAAAAGCATTACCCAAAATCACAGAGAAAGGCATCTCTAAAACACAAGGCTGGAATTCATGAACTTCTCACTCCCAGTTCCATGACTGGCCCCTTTAATTTCTCACCATCCTTTCATGCAATTGCTCTACTTGAGATTTTAGCTTTGGATTTTAATGACTTCATGCTTTCCTGTGCCTTTAGCAAGCAGGGAGAAGGCTGATGTGGATGCATAAACCCTTCTGTCACTGCATGTCAGCATGTCAACCTGGGATTACAGCTGGCACTCTTCTTTCTGCAGGCAACGTGATCAGAAAAGCACAAAGTTGTTGTTCAAGCCTGTGATCCCTCAGGACAGATGTTTGTTTGCTCATTCTTACTGTGCACACATGTGTGTTTATGAGAGAGAGAGACAGGGACAGAAGGAGAGTTAGGGGGGGAGAGAGACAGAAGAAATAAAACATAAAAACTGTTTGGCCAGGAGAACTGAAATACAACTAACCCAGGAGAGAAACGTAAATATATTAATGTCTGGGAATTCACTGCACTGTGCTGTGCAGCAGGGTTCTATTTAGCCTGAGTCCCATCTAAGAAATATTTCTCCATCCTTCTCTGCACTACATTATACAGATAGATTTGATGGCTGAAACAATAGCAGTTGGTTGGATGAGGCTTTGAGCAATGTGGTCTAGTGGAAGGTGTCCCTGCCCATGGCAGAGGCTTTGGAACTAGTTACTCCTAAAGTTTCCTTCCAACACAAGTCTTTCTGTGGTTCTAATTAATCTTATGCCAGAAAATGAGAAATTTACCAGAAATCATTATTAATAAGGTTTATGCTTGGTACCTGGACCTCATACATTCATGGAGCAATGGACACGAACAGATGAGAACAGCTCAAAATATCTGAGGATTCAGTCAGGACACACATGCCTGTGTGAACAGCTGCATACTTTGCCATGGAATTGTTGGGAAGGGCAAGCTATCAGGATATACCTGTATCTCTTAGTATGCAATTATTGTTAATGGAAAATGGATGGATGTCGAAAAAATATAGGGAAAACCACATGGATTGTATCTGTTTTGCACCATAGTATCTCAGGGACTGGGACTCAAAGGCCTGTGGTAAGTATATGAATGCAATGCCAACACTTGGGGATACTGCCAGTCCAGGATTCTTAAATCAGATACCAGGTTAGAACAAGTAGGCAGAAAGATACATCAGTGCCCTATGGATACTGTGTCTTGGAATATTTTAAGTGATCATTCTGACATAGAGTAAATCTAGGACTATGAAATCATAAAGCTCATCTCCTCATGTTTCAGTTTATGCCATACTACCTTTGTCTAAGGTTAATACAAGTTTTCCTAGGGATTCACCCTGTGTTGCAAGAATTTATCTTACAAAGAACCCTAGTCAACAGAACTAAGCTAAAAGGAAAGAACTAAGATTTGAGAATCAATATCATCAATGGAAAAAGAATCAGAGAAATAGAGAAAAATTACAGATGCCACTAAACTACCTAGGTCTTGGTTCGTTATGGTTTAAATTTGGCTGAGCAATGGGTCACAATGCAGCAGAGTAACTTCTCCAGCCGCAGAAGTGGGAGTATTTCCACACTATCATGTCATCCTGGATGAATTAATCAGGGGGAAAAAAGGGAACCACTTGCTTTTCAGGCTGAGAAGTAAAAATGTAATTACTGTGTATATGATACAAACACATACAGCTTATTTGACTTCATATTTTAGATCAAAAACTAAATGCAAAAGTAGGACAATTATTTTAGAAGGACTTTTTTTGGGAATATTTTTGTTGTTGCCATGGTGGGTTACTGTAATTCTCTGGAGCGTCAGACACTTGACAGGTCTCAGACTCAATAAGCTTGATTAGATGAACAATCAGGCTCTGGAAAGACAGAAGAGAATCCCAAATCCAGGACAATCACAAAGAAGTGTCATTTTGACCATTAAAGCAAATTTTCCTCCAAAGTATTTGGTATTCATCTGTAGATTTGACACACTGGACATCTAGTCTGATTCAGAAAGATATAAGAGGGTTCCTATACTAATTCAGCTAACAGCTGAATATGTAGTACTTAAAATACATACCTCTGTCTTTCTGGACAGCACCAAAAGAAACTTTGCCTTAAACTGTCAGTAATTTCTGGTAATATTCTCTTTATCTAGGCTATAAACAAGATAAAGTATCTTGGCTAAATTAAAACTAGTATTGTCTCTATGGCATGTATTTGTATGTTGGAACAACCTTTCATGTGATTGTTATGTAGCAGTAATAGACTGCTACAGAAGTATACTTCTTATTCCTCTCCCCTCTCACTGATAATCTCAAGGACTATCAGTGGGATCTTGGGTGGGAATTAGATGGTCTTGGCTACTTGCATGAATATACTTTTCTGTGTTTACTTCCTTCCTCAGGTAAACTCCTTCTTTCAAGCCTATTGCTGTTAAATTATATTGTGCTGTTTGTTTTGCTTCATTACCTTACATGTCTTCATAAAGACCCATGCATTTCCTTTTTTCTTGATGCCAAGCTGACAAATTCAAGTGCTTGATAGACTGCCACTCACATGGGCTTGAGGTACTTGGTGAAGTTAAAGCTACAGCTTGCTCAGACTGAATATAGTGTGTTGCAAGAGATCAGATCAGTTTTAAGAAAAAAACCCAGAAGCAACGGATACTGAAAACTGCAGTATAACCAGGTATTTTTGTTAGTTTGCTTTCTGTCTTTTCTCTCTTCTGTCCTCAAAAACAGAATTTGGAAGACAGAAAATCCCTACAACACTTCTATAAACTCTTTGAGGATGGGGCAAATCAGAAATAAACCACAGCTTCATTTTCTTCTGTGGGAAAGCAAAACACAAAGTATGGCAGTTAAACTCTAAGCATAGTGGTAGCGTGTGTAAAGAACATTTATGTAACTTTTATACCATGTCAGATCCTATTCCATCATCCAGTATAGAAGCACATACATTAACATGAGTGTATTTGCACAAATTCCAAAGTACATTTGTTTGTTGATGACTTCATGTATGGAGGTTCATATGTCAGCGGATACAGGGGAACAATACTTGAGTCTTCATATCAAGTAGCCATATTTATCAGTTTTCCAATTCTATAAATATATTATAGATGCTATGGCCCTGCAGTGACAAGCTACAATCAACTCTTGATTTCATCAACTTGTCATGCTTTAATCATCCCTCTTGGCAGATCTTTCAACATATGTCACAGTACTGCCTTCAAAATGTGCTTCTCCAATTCTGTTTTATTAACCCTGTCTTTTTATATGTTTTAGGCTCATTATGAAATGCAGTAAATCTGTCAAAGGCACTTTTTATGCTGCCTCCAATTCATGCTGATAGGAAGCATCTGAGAGCTCATTTAAGTTCCACAAAATGAGTACAATATGAAAAGTCAAAAATCCACAAAAAAGCATGTGACAAGAACCCTGGTGATCACATTCAGCCTACAGGGCTAATAAAAAATCAGTCCTCTTGTTCCTTACTCACTGCCCACTCAGAAGGACATTTGGATAGGAGAATATTAAGACCACAGTGGAACCTGATAGCACCAAGAAAAAAATCCCTTCAGCATGCAGATCAAGCAACACATCTTATTAATGATTCCAAGTTGTCCAGCACAAGATCCATGTGTCTTTTCATGGAAACAACTGGATTCAGCCAAACTTTTTACTATTACTTTAGTTCAGAAACAAGGTGTCAGAAGTGAAAAGGAGATCATAATGGCCTCAAGTCTGAAGGAAGGAAGGGATTGCTAAAGGGGCACAAGAAGGCAGAAGCCAAAGTTTTTGTGGGGAGTTGAAGGGTGGAAAAAAAGAGGAAATTACACGTCCAAATCATTCTGCAAGACACAGAGTGAATTTGGAGGAGGAGGACCCAGGCTCTGCAAAGCACAGAGAACTAGCAATTTTCTCTAAGAAGGCTCCACTACTGAATATTTGTAAATCACTGAAGTGGTACAACATGAGCCATGTAGAGGTACTGTGCAGGGATAAGTACAAGTTTAGAGAGAAGTAATTTTTTGCAATAACTCAGACATCTCAGTTAGGTCTTCTTTTGAGTTTTCCTTGTTAATTTCACAATCAGCATTAGATTTTGCCTCACTGAGCTCAAAAGAACTAATAACCACAACATTGCATATTATTTACAATATCAGTGCAAATATCAGCTGAAGAAAGGATATGTAGTCTTTTCCTAATTTCCCCAGTGATGCTACTATTAGACCATCTAAACTTACCTTCTTTTTCTTGTCTAATGCATTATGAATTAAATAAAGCAAAGCTGGAAGAGGTAATATCCCATTGATAACAGTTAGAAACAGACCAGCTTTCAGAAACAGAAGGTGCAAAAAAAATTACAGAAGAAGAAAACTATAATGTCACTGATTAAAAAAGAAAAACCTATCAAGAAGAGCTTATATATCCAGAAATAGGTCTGTTTTTTTTCAACTGTATTGGGCTGACTCAGAAAAACAGCTAACCTTCAGTAATTCTGCCTTTGTAAGTGAAGACTAATACAGATATCACACACTATTTCTCCACAATTAAAGCACTCTCTTTTCCTAGGTGGGTCAGCAGGTAGCAAACCATAGCACAGAGAAGTTGGCTCAGTCTTGGGAAATCTCCTGTCTCCCCATGTTCAGCAATAATGCCAGTGAGATGAACTGTAGCATGCACAAAGAACTAGATACAATCTTGTGAGACCTTCTGTTTCAAGGACAAGATGGGGATAGTATATAAAAATCAGCAGTCATGGGTGGGAGCTGCCTTGTGTGCTTTACATCAAACAAATCCTTCCTAAATTTTGTCTTTAACAACTACAACAACCACTGCATTATCTGAGGAAATTCCTCATCATAACAAGCTCTTGTGTGTTTTGTGTAATTCCTTTACAAATAACCTTGAGCTTTCTGTATGTCCTCTTAATATCTCAGGAGAGGATCTCACTTTCTCCTTCTCTTTTCCTCTCCTGCCTGCCTTCTCTAACCCCCCCTCCTCAATTATCTCTTGCTGTCTTCTGGGTGGTTATGTTTAATCTCAGGATTAGGCAGAAGCCTGCAGTTTGCTTTGAACAGCTTATCAGCTTCCAAGAGACATTTACAGGGAGAGAAAGACTCCAGTTTTGATAGCAGTAATTGTATTTAGCTTGTAAGATACAAGGCTATTTATCTCATGGCTGTGAAATCACAGAGGGAGAGAAATAAAAAATGTTGATAAAAACAGAGAAGAGAGAAGAGAAGAGAAGAGAAGAGAAGAGAAGAGAAGAGAAGAGAAGAGAAGAGAAGAGAAGAGAAGAGAAGAGAAGAGAAGAGAAGAGTCCTCAGAGTCCCTTCAGTAGAGGGATGAGGTGGGAAATGGACTTCATTGAACAAAAAGATCATGTCAGCTGTGGAAGGAGACTGAAAATAACAAGAGAAAGGTAACAAATGGCTTGAGTAGGACAAGAAATGACCTGTTTCAAAGCAGACTGAATTCTCATTCAATAGTCATGGTTGCATAAACTCATGGAATTTTATTTGTAGAGATGGGTAGAACCATTTTTAGAGATACTGAGAACCAACACTGCATTTAAATATAGCTGGATCTGTAGACATCCACATCTCTGGAAATGAAATCTGTTTTCTTGTTTTTCACAGAAACTCACAACACCACCCATCAGGGATTGTGGGGTGCTATGCAACACTTACTACTTAAACTAGCTTAAGGTTCCTCACTTGTAAAATACCACTTCCAATTCACAATAGTCCTTTGCAATAGTCAGTATTCAGCCTGCTCTAGCCAAAACAGCTTCATGCTTCGTTTTTGCATGTTTCCATGCAGGCAGGGAAGAGTTAGGATCATCTCACTGAGAAATAGTCAGCACTTTTCAAAAGTATCCAATGGGTAACAGCAATACAAAAAATGCCAGATTCCAATTATTCCAATACTTCTAATCATAGAATACTTTTCCTAAAGGAAGAATAAGATGGAACCAAGCTTTCAATCTTATCAAGACAAACACAAATACTTCAAGTTCTTTCCACCACCATAATTAATTCTCTACAGTTAAAACAGATGAGATGGAAAATACATCTACATTTTTTATGTTATAGAGATGTAGTATATAATTTCTTCTGTCCCAAAAAAGTCTCAAAATCTTAACATTTTCTCCAATATGAGAGATCATAAAGTAAAAAAAAAAAAAATAAATTAGAAAAACTGACTTTCATAAGATTCTTTCTACAGCCTTTGTTGCATCACCTTTCACTGAAATGCAGATCTATAACCTCTGCCTGACATTCTGTATTTCTTTGTGAGTAGTTTAGACTAGAATATTTGGAAAGCAGTTGCAATGATTATCTAGCTCAATCAGGGATAGCCAAAAGCCAAAGTATGTTCTTAAGGGCATTGTCCAAATGCCTTTTAAACACTTATGACAATCTCTCTAGATCTAAAAATGGTTCCATTTGACCAGTCTGTCAGTAAAGTAATACTTCCTAAGATCTATTGTGATCCTCCTCTAGCACAGCTTTGAAACATTCCTACATGTCCCATCAAAAAGTACCATGGAAAAATAGCTCAGCACCTGTCTCTGCTTCCACTCCTCAGAAAGCTGTAAAGGGCAATGTCACCCCTAGCCTGCTTTTCTCCAAACTCAGTGACCCCAAAGTCCTTAGCCACTCTCCATCTCACATGCCCTCCAGCCCTGTCACCAGCTTTGTTGCTGTCCTCTGATATTTTCATGGATATTCACATCCTTCTCAAACTGTGGGGCACTACAGTGAGGTCTCACTGAGACCACACCAACACTGAATAGAGCAGGGCAATCACTTTTTTTTCCTGGCTGTTTGTGCTGGTTTTTATGCTCCCCAGGACGTGGTTTGCTGTTTTCACTGTCAGGGTCCAGAGATGACTCACACTGAGCTGCTGCCCACCAGTCCCCCAGATCCCTTTCTGCAGGGCTGATCTCCAGCCACTCCTCTCCTAATTCATAATAATGCCTGGTGTTACTCTGCCCCAGGTGCAGAATCCAGAATTTGTTCTTGCTTAATTTTATCCCATTAATCATAGTCCAATGCTCCCATGCAGCTAGAATCCCCTGCAAGGCCTCTTATCCCTTGAGGGATTCAACAGCACCTCCCAGTTTAGTCTCATTAGCAAACTTCCTACATCCACTACTTTCCTTTCATCCATGAGATCTTCTTACCACAGAAGAATGAACATATTGAACAGACCTGTGCCTAGAACTGAACCCTGAGGAGCAGCTCTGGTGACCACTTGCCAGGCAGATGTAGCCCCATCCATCCACCACAGCCCTTTGAACTCTGCCATCCAGCCAGTTCCTAACCCAGTGCACTGTGCATGGCTCAATCCACAGCTGGGCAACTTGTCTGGAATGGTGCTGTGAGGGATGATATCAGAAGCATTACTAAAATCCAAGAAAAACTACATCCACCTCCTTCCCTTCATCCATGAGGCAGGTGACTTTACAATAGAAAGACATCAAATTAGTTAAATGGAACATTCCCCTTATGAACCCTTGTTGAGTGTGCCTTAAGACTGCATTATTCTTTAAATGCCTTTTAACAGCATACAGTATAATCTCCATAATTTTTCCAGGATCTGAATTTAGACTAACAGGTCTGTAACTCTCTGTATCTTTTCTCACACCCTTCTTATAAACTGTAATAGCAATGGTTAGGTTCCAGTCAGTAGGTACCTCCCCAGACACCAAGACCCTTGTTAGATAATTGGGGGTAGGGGTCCTGCTGCTAGCATCCTTCAGTATTCCTTCAGTTAGCTAAAAAAATTATTGAAAGAAGCAAGTAAGAACTCAGCCAGTTTTCTTCCCTATCTCACATAAATTGTGTGGCACAAATCAAGCTGCTTCAGATCTTTCCACCAAGCAAATGAAGAAATACATTTTAGCAAGGCAAGGTCTATGCCTTTCACATTTTAGATAGGTAGGAGAATCTAAACCACTATCACTCTGACCTGTCTCTAGAAAGCTTATTATTTTAGACAAAGACTTTGTCTCACACATACTAACAAAGATGTAGTTCAAATTGGATTGCTTTCAAATGAAATTGAAAAAAGAAGATATGCCCAACAGTTCAGGAACATTAAATGCTTGGAACTAGAACTACTCTGAAAGAAAATCCCAGCACAGATATCAGGGTCTCAGAATCAACTTTATGTTTTATAGGTATGCACTTATCTGGCCACACTACCTGCCAGAGCAGTCAGTTCTGCTGCCAAGAGCTAACAGTCCAGCTTTTACAGAAATAAAACTTCCTCTCAGAAATGTACTTCAGGGACCAAATTAAGTAGGGGCACAGAGAATGATTTTTTTTTTCTTTTCTTTTATCCATAGCAAAAACCTGCAGAATAATGTAATTTGAAAGGGCAGACTACTACAAGAAGACTGAGAGAGAACTCAAGAATGATAAAGGGGAAAAATATAAAATATGTACTGTGTGGATGAAATAATGAATCCTGATAATAATCCAGTTTAATATAATCTTATTTCTTGTTTATAAAATGCATTAAAAAATCCAGGCTACATTTGATTTTCTAGATTATACACTTCTTTAAATAACTGCTCCTTCCCACCAGTTGCCCTTTTTCCTTTACCCTTCTCCTTTAAAACATTACTTCAATAGGATTTTATTTTTTTATCATGGATATGCTTGCTTTACAGCTTCTATTCACCTAGTTTTGTTTTTTTTTTCCCTAATGCAGAAAATGTAGTTGGTGCCTGGATGAATGAACAGGAATATCAGGCTTGTTTTGACTTACACTACAAATCTGGCATCACACAATGTCTTTGCAAGGAAAGACAATGGACAGAGTAAAAAAAGAAAATGTCCTGCCTAAGAAGTAATGAAAACTTAAGGAATGAGGTATACCAATTCTGTGGAAAGACGGATTTCTAACTATTCTGAAAATTTCTGTCTCAAATTGGATGGGTTTCATTTTAATACAAACAAAAACATGTCAGATACTTCCTCTTTCTGAAGTCTGGGTCCAAAACTACTCCCTAATCAAAATATTTATTTAGATATAGAGAAGGCTCTCCCCAGGAACATAAAAGCAGGAAAATAACAATGACCAAGCACAACCTGTTTTCTGGGATGTACACAAAAGGATGAATGTGAGGGTGCATGTGAGGCAACAAAACAGAGGCAGACAAAGAAAACTGTACTTTAGAGCAAATGTTTTATACCCTGACTGAGAAAAATTGTATCACACTGTGATAACCAACTTAACGAATCAAGCATGAAGAAATTTGCTATCAGTACAGCCTATGGAAAAAACCCATCTCCTTACCTGTATTCTTGAGAGAGAGGAGAAAGGGCAAAACTAATGCAAATAAGGCACAAACAGCTCAGTGATTTTGGCTGAACCACAACAGCTCAGTTGCAGATAGCAGCCTCTGTACTAATGCTGCTTTTTTGACATCTCCCAATTCTCAGGAGCTTTGTCTCAAATACCTATGCAGGCCCACTGTTCTGTCTTAATGTCCAGTAAGAGAAACTCTGGCACTTTGAAATGGTACTAAAGATGAGAGATCATCCCTAGTAATTTGGATTATTTCAGTCACAAAGACAACTTTGGCTCCAAGTTAATTCCCTCATTTACCATTTTTCTCTAACTCTTTTCCTTACAAGAAAGTGTAAAGCTCATGTTGTAGGTGACTAGAATGCAACTGGATGCTATAAAATCCAAAATGTCACTGCCTGAGTTCTAAGTTTGTTGTCATTCTATTTTCCTTGTCTTTTATTTGAAAGTGTAAAAATACAGCTTTGGAGCCTTTTGGTCCCATCGGGCTAGTTTCAGTTAATTTCAATTTAACTAAAGATTGTATTTTAAGGAAAGCCAATATTACCTCACTTTGCTCATTTAATGAATATCCAACTTTTATTTGTACTTTTCATTGAGCAAGTAATTATGAGTCTAATGTATAATCCTTCCACAAGTAATAAAACTCAGAGAGGAGCATGGGAATGCCATTCAGAATGCAGCCCTGACTGAAGATTTTCATGCATCACACATGCACCATGTGTGATGACAAAGAGGATACATTGGACAGTTTACAAAATTTGTAAACACTAGGTTGTAGCACTGTGTGGAAAACCAAGTACACATGAAATTATTAATTTTACAGGCAGTGTGCCCAAGCAAGTATGCTCTACAAATGCATTTTTTAAACACTACAAATAACTGTTTCCAGAACTGACATGATCCTATGCGAGACATAAGGGATTATTAAGCTACTATCACTCAAGTTTGATAGGAATTTAAATTTTCAGCAGATTCCAGTTGAAACACACTGGCTTAGCCTGGGGTCCGTCCAACCACAAAGCCTTCACAGAGCTCAATCTCAGCTGAACACAGGTTTGGTCTTGCAGTCAGATCAAAAAACAATAGTGCAAGTTTGGTTTGTGAAAGACAAGTAATTAATTTCAAAAGCTCCTGTTCAATCTTTTTTTCTAAACCATTGACTGCCCAGAAAATGGGACTAATAAGTATTGGTTTCCTGTAATTATTGGTTCATTGAATCTTTTCTGAATCTTAGGCATTCATAATGCCACTTTGCTTTATGGATATTCTCGTATTTAACATGAATTGACATCAAGCCACAGTCCTTTCCTTTGGGAAGGCTGGAACACTGCCCTCCTCCCTTGGTTTTTTTTTTTTTGTTTGTTTGTTGGATTGCTTGGGTTTTTCCCACAGCAGTGTAATACCTTTAGGTTTTTTGATTTTTTCCCTATTTTTTTTTTAATTTCGGCTTAAATATTAGCACTGTGTTTGAAAGAAGTAGGAAAACAAATAAGGGAGAAACCTGTATACATGAAGTATGGTCCTACAAGCCTTATTTTCACAGGGACAGGCTGAAAAATTCATCACCTACAAACAGACAAAAATTGAAATACATGCACAGAAAAGAAAATGTGTCTGGAAGATAAAGGTGTCCTTTTTTCTTAGGGTACAACTGCAAACACTCAATACTAACCCAGAACATAAGATTAATGCTGATTCCATAAAACCATACATCTTTTAATGAAAACACAGAAATATCTTTAGCCAAGGCAGAAGCCCAGGGTACTGAGGTAGTCCCTGAGTGTGATTTATTTTCCTTTTTAAAAAAACCCCAAAAACTCTAAAGCATTGAGCTGAATATTTTGTTTCTTTACACCAGAGACTGACTACAGCAAGCAATATAAGGAGAAAATTTATTCATAAGGTTTGTAGTGACTTTAATTGGCTGCCAGCTGGATTGGAGGTATTTTACAAAATAATTGATGAAAGGAGCAAAAGAAAGATCTTCAGCTGGACCTTTCTTAGCTCACTTTCCTCTCAAACCAATGGATAGCAGAGCTAGAATCTAACTCAGCATATCTGTCATGGAATTTTTCAAAAAGAATTTTTTCACAGAAATAAGGTTAATAATTGAAAGGTATCTGTTTGTACATACTTCACAAAACACTGACAAAGGGACATATGTGGTAGAGAGCAATACAGCACAGATGACACACATTTAAAAACCTTTCCTGTGTGCTTTCTGAGGGAGTAGAAGAGATGAAGTCATCCCTTTGGAGCAATTTATTAGTATAACATCACATAAATTAGTATATAACCTCAGGTTAGGATATTTCCTATAATTTAAGTTTCTTTTGAACAGTTCCTACACAACTAGCAAGAAATCTTCCCTTTGTCCTGAGTTACTACTGTACAACCTAGAAATAAAGAACTGAATGTTTCAATACTGAAAACCAAGAAGCTCATGGCTTGAGCTTAGGCAACATATGAGTAAGAGGAAAGCAGTTAACACTGGAGTCCTTTCCTTGTGTTCATTCTTCCTTTATCACCATACACATTATCACACCTCAGCTATCTAATGCACTGTCAGCATCACTTTTTCACTTTGAGTAAATTTGATCCTTTAGCATGGTGACATAAAGTATCATGAGGTTGTGATTTGCCAGTGGTAGGATAAAATATGTGAGAGTGCATCAAGAGCCACTTATTCGCTATTTCTGGTGGATTTAGGGTGGTAAGTTCCAAAGATATTGAATTTTTCCACTGCATTTTGACAGGAAGTCAACTAGGAGTTGTCAGTTTTGGTTAGATGGTGCATTAACCTTTGTATCTGCAAACCTAAGAGAGAAGAATTTAACCTAAGTGAAATTCAGACAATAAAAAATTACAAGGTAAGCATAAGGTCTGCTCAAATACTTGCTTAATCTTCCACATTCCTTACATTTCTACTCTACACATATATAGATACTATCTGGGGTGTGTCTAGAGTCACCACTCCTGTTCATAAAGTCTGTTCCAAACTTTTGTACCTTGAATATTTAGAAAATATCACAAGTAGCAAAACCAAATTTGTCATTGAATGGCTTTGTAACTCTGTGTAGAACCAAGATTCACTTAGAGACCTCTGAAATAGCATGATCTATGGGCATCACGCCACACAGTTGGTGTGCTTATTCTTCCAGTGTAAAGGACCATTAGTTTGTTTTCCAAGAGACAGGATACACATCACCAGGCTTGTGGATTTCTTGTCGAGATGAAGCAACAAAGATTTATATAGAAACCAGCTGTTATTAAACATTATTTTATAGGTACAGATACACTGAAAGAGGAAAAAAAAGAAGAAAAACATATGTACCTGTGGGGTAGTGTTCATTCACTGGCCAGCTGTCAACCTGAAGCGTTGCATTGCCACCATTCCTGGTAAAGCGTACTACGTGGTATTTGCCATCATTTACAGGTGTGCTTTCCTCTTTAATAGAGATGTCCACTGTGCCAATATTGAAGACTACACCAATCTTGCCTTGCTCCTAAAAGAAGAAAAGAAACAAATGTTTTTAAATTGCTGCCACTTGGGAGAATGTTCTTGGCCTGTAAGTCTCTAGTGGGTAATTCTGCCGGTAGATGGCACTGAAGAATACACAGAAGTGTCATTTTCAGCTTCGTAAGGACACACTTCATTGGTTCTGCTTCAATGCAAACACTTTCTTTCACACTGTTCTTTACAGCATTCACCTGAAGACAGTGACTCATTTGTTCCTGTGAAACATCACAGAAGACAGGTGAGAAACCAGGCAACAAAAATCAGGAGATGCGGATAAAGAGTTATTTGAGCAACATCTCTCCTGATTATTACTAGTCACTTGTTATATAAAATGCAGCCACAGACAGGCTGTTATCTCAACACCTGGTTTTTTCCTGTTATTCTTGGGAAAAAACAGTCTTCACCCCCCCAAAAATAATTGTGGGATCCAGCAGGAAGAATGCAGTTGGAAGATGAATGGAAGTCAAAGGGAGCAGAAATGTCATTAGCTGACTTTGAAAACCAGAGAGAAGCTACCTAAAAGACAGGAGCAGCCCATCTTATTTTTCTCCATCACACACTAAGCAGCGCCCTACCATTAAAGCAGTGCTTTCACAAAACTTTCCACTAGTCACTGACTGAAAGGGAAGGAAAAGCCTGTTATAGTAGTCACAACACTTCCTTCTGCAGCTCCCCTCAGGTGGTTCCAAGTAATGACCATATTTAATGTCTTTAGGTTGTAAAATATACACCCAGGGTATACACAGATTAGATATATGCATTTAATACTACTGACTTACACAATGACATAAATTCTCATCACTGTACAATTAAGAGGAATGCATCTCCAAACACTCAGTAAGGAGAGGCACAGTATATTGGTGTCAACAATTATGAAGGCATATTATGTGCACTGCACAGATCCAAAACTGGTACAGACAGGCAGAACTAAAATGTATCATACAGGAAGTCAATACATTTGCAAGCTATCCATATGATAAAATTGAAACAACAGAGAGCAGATGGCCATTTTTGATGCAAATATAACTTCCTTGAAAAAACCTGGGGTATAATAAAGGCTCATGGGACCATTCTGTTCCATTTAATACCTGACATATCTGCTTAGTGGGCAGAGGACTCAATTGCACAGGGCTGTTACCCTAACTTCACTACATTCACATTAGCAAATCTCAGCAATAAGAAACCTCTCCTTTTGTACTTGATGAACAACTTGGATTCCTCTCCTGGATTTAATCCTGTCTCCTGGTATCAAAAAATCTTTTTTGTGAAAATTCCACCATTTTTCAATTTCTCAGAGAAGTCTTTCTGATTCCTGCTTTATTTTACATTTCAAAGCTTACTCATACCAAAGTACTCATCACAAATTCCTTGTATCTTCAATACCCTTTTTTTTTTTTTTGACATTTTCTTCCTAAAACCAAGTTTCCTGGTATCTGACTACGACATTGTTTTTGGAAAGGATAGCAAACAGTCCTGTAGCTGAAGAGGTCATGAACAGTGGTTCAACTACTTGAGGTTTAGTACTGAAACAGTAAGCATCTTGGTTTTTCTCTCAATACAACAGTAAATTTTAGACTGTGCTAAATGTATGCTGGATAGAAGGTTTAATGTACATTCATACTGTTATTCTTTGAAGGCACTTTTCTTCAAGATATCAATATAATCTTTTTCTTTTCATGGGAACATGAGGTAAGTGGATTGGTGCTCCCAGCAGATGCATGAACTCAGATGCCATTTGAAAACAACCAATGTTTCTTCTCTTATGCTAGCCAAAAATAAGTGAAGTTTCAGTTAACAAAGATTTATTTCAGATAAAAGCATTGCTGGCACAGCTTTACCACTTCTTTGACATATGAAGTGATCTCCCAACACTGTTTTAGTGAATCTTTTGGTGGTAACCATATAATTATCCTTACCTGCATAGCAATTACCAACGCACGTGATTAATTTTCCCTCAAAGACTCAAATTATATATAGCAACCAGGTAACCTGGCTGCTGATACTGTGGTTTTGCAAGATATTGCCTTACAATCAACCTCCTGGAAGACCTCTCATACTGCTTTTTAGCTGCCATCAATACATCAAGCTTCTTTGGCAAACTGTGGCTGCTCTAAAAGAGTCCCCCTTGGTGAAGGTACAGCATAAGCAGGTGAGATGAAGAGCTGCACCTTTTCTAATGGAACAGATCACCACCACAGAAGAGGAAGGGATTAAAAGGTATTTTTGCAGCAGAGTGAAAGCTGCATACCTTCAAGCCTACAGCTTAATGAGGCAAAGGTAAAAAACGTGCAGGTGGGGAAAAGGGTGGTGGGAAGTTCAATTAATCTCTGCAGAATGAGAAAATGTTTCTGATTTCTCCTCAGAGGAAAAGGAGATAGCAACTTTCACCATTTCCTTTCCCAAGGCTTGAAGGAAAAGACCTATTTACAGGGTGAGTGATAAGAGTGCAAACTGGGAAAGAGATAAGATTCTGGAAGCAGAGGACTGCAAAATGCCAGTGGCCTTTAGTCTGATGGAGAGAAGAGGGAAATGAGCAAATAGGTGTCTTTCCCATGCTGAGAGACATCCCCTCCCAGAGCCAGAGAGAGCCCTTCTAAAAACCTTGTAACACTGTTGCAATTAAGAGCAAAAATTTGTCTAAAAATAAACTGTGATTCTTATGGACAGCCTATTCCAGCTGTCTTCAGACCACTCTTGGGCAGAGCTCTCTGTGCCTCTTTAACTCGAGTTTTGCAGAAGCATAATTTCTGAGACTCTTATTTGGACTGAGTAGGAACTTCTAATGAAAATGGTTTTGTTCCAATTACCAGAATAAAACACAATACAATATGTCAAAGGTAGGGCTACCGAAGCTAAACTGCACACACAGACCTCAAGATACAATTTATTTATAATATTTTATATCTCCAGAGCACCAGACACTATGAAAAAATTAACAGTTATTTATGCATTCCTGACAGAACAAAAAAATAAAGCAAAGGACAGAGAAAATCCTACAGCAAAGAACAGTGACCATGGACACTAGGGGCAAATTCACAATTTATTTTCAACATCTCTTCAATTCCAGTTTCCTGCACTACAACCCTTCATTAAAAACAGCTTTTACCAAGACCTTTCTTCCTTCTAAATCTGAAAGACAAGCTTTACCATTTTGGTTTAACAGTTCATGATGGACATAACCTTTCATTCCTTTCCCCACACATTCAGCTGGTGGATTTTCTTTCTACATAAACAAAGGTATTAACTAGACCAGTAAATATGAGACAAAGAAAGATTTACCTTTGAGCCACTACCTAAAACATTTATAATGTAGGATTTTTTTTTTTATCTTTAGCTAACTATAGAGCAAGGAAAAAGGTGAATACAGAACCACACAGAGCAAATAAGTTACGTGGTCCAAAAGGGTTCAAGAGAATTGTAACAGACAGTCCAATTCTTTTCCTCTCTATATTGGTATTCACTGGGTGCCTCAAAAATTTCTATTAAAAGGCAACCATTAATTAATGGTTTTAAAACCTCCAAGTGACATCAAGTGCTGGCCCTATGTTTTGGAAAACTGAAACCCATTTTATTTATAAATAATGAAATTAACTCAGTATTCAATCTATCTCACTTTTCTTCTTCTTTAAGCCTAGTGTGCCAAAAAGGATTTTTAAAGTTTTCCAAGAATTTGTCTTATGCTGATTTGTCCCATAAAATTGCTACCCTCAAAAGCCATATTACCATTTCATTCCCTACAGCACTTCTGGAGATGAACTTCTGCCATTATGTCTCTAAGACTTTAGAAATATAATTATGATCACATAAAGGAATGTTTGTAGATAAATTATAGGAACAAAAAAAGCAAAAAGTACCGAAAAAAAGAAAAAAAATTGTACAAGGTTTCTCCTTGACCTGTCTACTCTACACAGACTGCTCATAACAGTTTGTTATATGCACAATCACCAAACATTTTCAACATTATTTAATTACACAAGAGCTAATCTACAGCCTGGATCAGGAGATCAGCAATTTATTGCTTGCCCTAAAGCATTGGTTTGCTTTGGGCAACCTTTTATTTTACCTTTCTTTAAAACAGATTCTTTATCTGTGACAGAGGAGTTATAGGCAATCTTTCCAAGCTTTACAAGCTCTGAAAATCCAGATGTATTTTACTTAAACATTGATTATATACTGCCGACCCAAACATTTCAGCTCTCAGAGAAATTACAATCTCAGAGGAACACGTCCTCAGCTTTCCTCACCTTCTACATTCAACTCCTCCAAACCTGTTCCTCTCCTCTCAAGGGACCTCAGAACTTTGAGGTCTTACATTTTAGCAGGTATGTTTTAAATTTTGTTTCTCTTCATTCAAGGAGAAGTAGAGCCTGTCCTGTGTGCAAATTGTCAGGCCTTTGCTTTCTCCATGCCATGCCTTTACATTTTGAAGGTATTTGTCTTTCTGTAGCAGACCAGGTAGAGAGAAAGTAAAATAGGATTGGCAGTGATTTTGTAAGATGAGCAGTTAGTGTGTGTTAGCGGGTACACATAGACAGTCACACGCACTCTGTGCTCTGAAAAGAGCTTTACCCTTAGGTTTTCTTTTTCTTAATCTAAAATTTAAATTGTCCACACTAAAAGTATATATTTGTTCCCTGTGTTTGGAAAGTATTTCTTTTCAAAAAGCCAGAGACAGAACTCCAGGCATTAGGACAGATCCTACTCTCAGCTGCATCAATGTGAATCAATAGCAATTCTGTTGAAGAAACTCAATTCCTACTGATCGAAATGGAAGCAGAGTTTATCCTTTTTGTGTTGTTTTGCTTATTTTTCTGAAGTAGAATGCAAAATTAAAGGAAGTATTTATAAAAAAACATACCTGAAATCTGAATACAACCCCAGGCTGTGTTTTCTCACACTTATTTTATTGCATAATTTTTAAAATAGCAACTACTGCATGTACTGCCTCCTCCTCCCACCCTGGCTGGTTCCAACATGGCTAGACATCAGCCCAGAACTGGCAGACAGTACTCCTAGTTTCTCTGTCCTGCAGATCACTGCTGATTTTGCTGCTCTCATTTGAAACTAATACAAGCTCTTTCCCCAACACAACAAGCCATTTCACGCTGTAGGAAAGTTTTTTAGTAAACTTTCCCTCCCCCCCAAAATATGCCAGATACATACACTTCAACTGCACTACCCTCGAAATTCAGGAGAATTGTTTTGTTTTTTTAATAACCCTGAGAACAGCTCTTCCTTGAATGGCTTGCTTCACTTTGGGCTCCTCACACTTTTAAAAAGTCTAGGTTTTTAAAAAGAGATTGAACATTTATTTCTCCCTCTTTGTTTTCACTTTATTCTTTATGACTTTCTTTGCTTGATTTCCTTCAGGGTTTTGTTTGCCTGGTTGTTTTTTATTTTTTGCTTTGCCTCTAACTTGATTCTGAATGTTAGTCCCTCTGAAGGATCACTCACTCTCTGTGGTCTAGGGGGCTTTGTACAACAGTGCTAAATACTGTGAGTTATCCAGGAGAACTGAAGGTATAGATGCACATTCCTTAGAGGACACTCATTTATTACTACAACTACAGATCTTTTTTTGTGAACTTTCACAAACAGAACAGAACAGAAACTCAGAAAGATCTTTGCTGATTAGAAAGGCAGTAGAAACCAGCATTGTCCTTAGAGGGCCCTTCTGGGCTGCAGCTAGAACTGAATGCATGGCTGGACACATCTTTCTGGTACACATGTATCAATGGATTTAAGAAGGGCAAGTATTAGAACCTCTATTCAGCACAGAGTATAAGGCAGTTAAGTTCTACTCTTCTCTGGCCATATTTAGTACTGTTTTTAATATCACTGAGAGGTAACTCTGAAATCAGGATTCAGTATGTAAAAAACTTATGGCTGGGAAAAGGGAGAGTTTACTGGATGAAATCTGTCTTTATCCAAACAGTGATGGCTGGGGAAACACGCTCAAGAATCAGTATCACCACCCTGGCAAATATGATAATCAACAAAAAACAGCAAATGCTCTGAGAGGAATGACAGGTACTGAAGCTCACCTGTCTTGGAAGGTTTTGATCAGGGTGCCAACACTTTACAGTTACAAGGAAACAAGGAAAAAATGTTGTTAAGGGGAAGTACAGGTCAGCTAATTTTAATTGATTTTTAAAGGCTGTTATAAGGAGCAGTAGGTAATTTTTTGTTATATACTGTTACTGCTTCTTTAAGGTTCTCCACCAGATCTACACAATGCCAGTTTAAACCTATTTATCAGAAATAATCACACACACACAGAGGATAAAATAAATAGAAATTATTACCCTTTGGGGGCATGGTTTTTAAAAGAAGCAGTTCTCAGCGATACATAATTTATAAGGCTAAAAAGGACAATTGTTATAATCTACTCTCCTCTAAAATTTTATAGGAGGTCATATATCTTGTCTGAATTGATTCTTTTTTAAACTACAGGATATATTTTAGAGCAGCATTTGTGATTTGCAGCTGAGGAAAGAAGGCTTGGATTCATTACAGTTGCTATTTTGATGAGATTGGCCTAGTGCTGAACACGGTCAAAAAGGCAAGTGGAATTCAAGAATTGTAATAAAAAGGAACAGTGTACAAAAGAAAAACCTGTATTATAAGTTAAGGGTTGACCTTTGACTTCAGTTCTTGAACACAGTACACAGATCTTTTTGAGGCCATCTCAAAAAGAAAAAGAGGAGATATAAAAGGTTCCAAAAAGTAGTACACTTGAAATTGTGTATATAATAAAGAAGCAGTGATTCAGCAGTAATTCTTTATAACTCAAAGAACAAATATATAAGAAAGGCATTTGACAATTATGTTTAAGCAAAAAAAGGTACCAAATTAATGGGAAGGATCAAGAATTGAAAACAGCAATATGAATATAACCTTGTGCTCAGCTCTTCCTGAAAAGCAGATTATTGCTGAACTGTTACTGCCTCTACTGAAACACCATCTAGCATCATATCACCACAAATAACTTGTAAGTCTGTGATCAAGCCAAAATTTTCTTCAAGGTTGCTACTGACTCTTGTTCATTTTAAGTGGTAGAAAAATAAAATTGGGAAATATTAATGAAAATCTAATCTTTTCCATTGAAAGTTTAGGAAAGGTAGCTTACATAAACATCTCTCACTGGCCACACTGCTGCCTGTAGTCCATCCTCAGAGCAAAAAAATGCTAAAGCAAAAGACTTGGGGTTCCAGCTTCATCTTTCCTTGACTGCAAACTCTCTCCTCAGTTTTGTAGAGCATAAGAGAAAACCTCTCAGATTCTTGCTTAAAAGCAGGTTTTCCAATCTTTCATTTAAACGTCCCCATGGCACTGAAACTCCTTCAGTTTACTTATACTTCAAGTGGAGACACCAGAAATTTTTAACTTCAGTTTACAGCAATTACACAATCTTACTATGTGGGCTCACATTTGAGGCTTATTCACCATGATCAACAGTCTAGTTCAGGAGTTCTCTCTGGGACTGTTCCTTATATTGAAAGGTGATCTCTTTGGTTGGAGACACCTTACATTATTGGGCTAAAGTAAAATTTATATCAGTTTCCTTGTTAAGAATTTAACAAATCTTCCAAACTGCCCTTCATCTTCTGCCAGTTGAATGTTTATGTGGGACACAGATGGCAATATAATACTTCTTTAATGGCCCTTACTACAAGAAATTGTAGCACAGGAATACACTGCTACTAAAGTACATCTTACACCTGTTCTTCAACCTTTTTTGGTCAAACACCTTTGCAATATCACAGAAATAGATTTACCAGTGGGATGTGAAATTGCCATTCTCTTGCTTTAATTTTGCCTAATCTTCTCTACCTGCATCTTTCCATCTTTCAGTCTTTGTCTTTTGTCTAAGAAAAGTTTATTTTATAATCAAAACTACCATGAAGACAAGTGGAAAAAAATGGACAAGAAGCACAATTCTGTGACAGTTCTACCAGGGTCAGGAGTGACTCATTATGTACAACAACACACACAAGATATTTTCACCAGGAAAAGACAAGAAATATAGAATCTGCTTGTTTACTTCAGCCTAGATACCCTGCACCAGATAAGAGCTTTACACTCTCTTTGAATGTAAAGAGATTGAAGCAGTTTAGGTAACATTAATACATAATATCAGCAGAATTACATTTAGGAATTAATTTTTCCCCAGAAGCTTACATATTTCTTGTAAGGTGATACCATTAGTAGAAATAGAGACCTTTAAATTTTAACTCACTCACAGAGGTAATCAAAACTAGTAAGATAGAACACAGGGTTGAAAGAAAATATTTTTGCTTTTACTGCTGCTCTGCTGTACCTTGAAAAAGCCACTTTAATTTCCCTCTCTCCAGTTTGTCTTTTTATAATGTGAAGTCACATCATCAAAAGGCTTATCAAACAGTATTCATATGTTATCTGCCACAGTGGAGCCCTAGTATCCAGTGGGGCCTCCAGATGTTGTTGCAGTACAGTTAATTAATATCAAGCAGAGTATCCTGATTTACAGTATCATCAGTACCATGATGAGGCTTGTACTAAGCTCACCCTAAACCCACTTCCTCAAAATCTAGGGAATGCTGTGGCACACCTAGTTGCTCTTGCATCGGACACCTGCCAAGCCCAGTAATCAGTGATAGCCAGCAATATTAAAAAGGAGGCTTCCTTTCATGCCATTCAGTGCCTAGGATGGTGTGCCCAATTAAATCTTTTCCTGTTACCCAGGATGGCACCAATACACTGCCAGTCAACTAACAGGCAGTAGAATGTTTCAAGAAACACGTGCAGGTGTGTTTAGACCACACAGTTTGCAAAAAAACAATTGTTATTACACAGCTGGTGATACTCCAGCCACAAGGCTGCTAAACCCCACTCATTTAGGGATATCATACTGCAATTAAAGAAACTGAAATTAGGAGCATGCTGAAAAGGGGCATTTCCTTGGGAAACAGGATGCAAAACAAATTAAAAAGGTGGTATCTGTCTATTGGTTCATTAGCAAATACATTATTCAGATGGCTAATTTGTTCTCACAGATTAAAATACGGATGATAAAAATATGCCCTATCTGATGGTGTGAACTCCAACTATAATTAGGATTAAATATTGTGACAGTGCCTTCTGAAAATATAAACAGTATATCTTGGGAAATTTTGTGAAATTATACCTTGTAGATAAGATTCTGCGCTAGATCAGAAACAGGAACCATTCTGAATGTTGACACCAGCTTCAATTTTCCCAGAGAAGGTAGCCAATGCATATTGCATGCTGCATTTTAAACTTGAAGTATGCTCAAGCTGCTGCACTCTTCCGGCATTACCGAAGTTGGCTGATTAAAAGTAGGCCTTTACCTTTCTAAGAGCTGCTCTGCAACTCACTCCTCAGAAAAAAAAACATGACCAGCTGCTAAAATGTCACATCCACTCAATAAAGAAATGACTGCAGTAACAAGTCTGATTTTAGTAGGGCACAAGAACAAGGAGTTTGCTCCAAAGGAGAGACCTTCCAGGAGAAAATACGCCCATTGATCTCACAACATCTCCCCTGGGGTTTCAATCCACTGGGTAACATTGCCAACAATTTATGCTGGCAGAAGCTAAAGTGGCAATCACAATCCAGTGGTTTGAACCTCGCTGGATACCAGATACTCACCAAAGCCTCTCCATCACTTCTCCAATTCAGCAGGAGGAGGAGAAGAAATAAAATGAAAGGCTCATGAGTTGAGATAAGGGCAGGGAGAGATCACTCATGAGTTGCTGTCACTGGCAAAACAGTCTCAGCTTAGGGAAATTAGTTTAATTTATTACCAATCAAATCAGAGTAGGCTAATGAGAAATAAATCTTAAAAACACCTTCTCCTTGACTCTCCCTTCTTCCAGAACTTCACTCTTGAACTCTCTATCCTCTCCCTGCTCCCTGCCTCATCGTGGGCTTCACCACAGGCTCTATCCCACTGCCACTGCTCCTGCTCAGCAACGTGTTCTCCCCTTTTTAATTAACTATGTTTTCACAGAGGTTATACCACTGTCCCAGATGGCCTTGGCCAGCAGCAGGTCCTAGTCTTGGAATTGGCTGGCCTTGGCTCTGTCAGACACAGGGGAAGCTTCTGACAGCTTCTCACAGAAGATAACTATGTAGCCACCCCATACCAAAACCTTACAAACCCAATACATACACAAAATATGGAATTAAAGATTTGATACTTACAGGCCACGTGGAATAAACCATGTACCTTAACTACTGACTTCCTTACCAAGAGCATTGGCTGTGAGATGTCAATGAGCTGAAGGCACAGCACATATTGCTCAGTAATAGCAATCACAGCTGTCTGTCTCGACCCATAACCAACAGAAAAGTGAGCACTTGTCAAGAAGATGGCTTTAAAAAAAGACACTGCATTCTGACAGGAAAGGTGATCACCATCCAACTAACCCAAGTACAGTAGCTATAGAAGGGCAAGGGGTGAAGAGGCTCTGGACAGAATTAATCTATTCAAACTTGGTTTTGCCTAGTGTTTATTTTTTTGCAAACTCTCTTATCTTAATCATAAAGAATATCCTAGGGTTTCAGAGTGGTCCAAAAATACATATTTAAAGGTATTACATGACTAAGCACTATATACTACTGCACTTTCCTTTCTTAGAGTTTTCTTGACAGAATTTTAATAGAAGTCTAATAGAATTTAGTGCATCCAGGGCCTATATTCTATGTTTCTTTTCAAGTCTATGAAACAGATTCCATGAACTGCATAATATCAACAGCCTATTGTAACCAAAGTAGCCTTCTTGACCACACAAGCAAGTCTGAGCTAAGGTTCAATAGGTCTCTCCAATCCAACAATAAAAAGAGGAATAATATGAGGACTTGCAAACACAAACAGTACCTGGATTCAGTAACAGCTTATTTCTAGCTTTTCAAAGCTTGTTTTGTTAAAATGGAAGATTTTTTTTTTTTTTTAAAGTTAGTGTCGTGTGGCTTTTGAGATGTGGCTGGACTCCAGCTGAAGGCCTTCCTAAAACTGAATTAAAAATTTTTAATGAAAGAAGACCATTAAAAATACATGAACATTGCAGTATAGGAAACTTATATTTCAAATGAAAATACGCTAATTACTCAAAATAATTTAATACTCTACAGATTGCATGAGAGGGCACTGATAGATGCTAGAATATTAGACAGAGATGGAAAAAGAGAAGAAGGGAACATAGTGAAGACATAGCTCACAAAGTGACTATGACTGGTACACCAGTACCATTTGCATGCTGGAAAGCAGAGACAAAGATAAATGACTTGACAAAATTTTGCAGGAACAAAAAGTTACAGGAACAGAGGAAATAAATTAAATGTCCTTTCATTCTTAAGCCACTACCTAGCACTTTACATTACCTTAACTTTGCTACCAAAGAACACTTCAAACACCCATGTTTTACAGACACATAGGATGCACTAACTATTAAATAGGTCAAAAGGCTGTATCTGAAACTTGTTGGAAAAGTACCTCACATCAAGACTGAGTTTTCTTACAAAGATGAGAATTTTATTAAATCAAGATAGGCCTCTGGGAAAAAAAAATCACAATTTGGCTATTAATGTACTTAATTTGTGTTGCAGAATTTGCTTATTGTTTGTCAAAGTGGTATCAGCTGAGCCCCTTGCCAAGTTTGTTAGTTTTTATGCTAGTTAAAAGACAACTGTTGATGTCAAATGGAAACTTGATTATTTGGAATGGATGTCACAAAAAAAGCTGAAGTACTTCCAGTACTGATTTTTTTTTGCATAGTAGGTATGGGAGTAGTGAGTAAGGAGAAGGTTAATGTCACGATTCCAGCTCCCATATTTCTTCCCGATATCTTCTTCTCTGCACTTTCTAGGAAAAATGTTATGAGATGTAAAAGGACAGCCAATATATCAAAGGAGACTCCTGTCTTAGGACTGTGCTGAGATCCTAATCCTACTGTAATACCAGAAGTGCTTAGAAGATGAGTGTCCTCTAGGTTCTAGAACACTTTGAAATCAGTAGGGGAGAAACAAAAAAGAACAAAGCATAAGGATGCATTCCATTAGGCAGCCTCCCTTGTCCTTGTGGCCACTCACTTATCCACATTAGCTTCCATGGGAAGAAGCTGTTTCATCAGGCCTGCATGAAGGGACAAAGATCACCTTTAGAGACAATCCTTTATTCAGAAATCAGCGTAGCTACCATTAGGAACACTGAGGTAAAGGAAGCTCAGGGTATGGGAGGTAAGACCAGTACAAAACCACCCCTAACATGTCTTCCTTCATCAAAGATGAATTTTTGTGAATAAACTGGAGCAGCCAAAGGAATTCAGAGATACAGGACTGTTGTGATTTAGACTATTCAGTTTATGCTTACATACTGGAAGGGAAAATTTTCTAGCTTCTGTCAAGCATTTTGTGATTTAGCAAGACTCAGTAAATATTACCCAAGTGCAAGAACAGAGTTCCTCTGTTCATTCATTATTTTGTCAGCAGGCTGCTGAAATTAGGTCAAACTCTGACATTTCTACTCAGGAGAAAGCCTACAGAGGACCCAGATGTGAAAAAGGATTTAGCTCAATATTGTATGTTCAGCAGAAAATAACATAGCCTTTGCTATTATCAAATTTTTAAGAACTGCCATTTTGTTTAGGGGAAAAAGGATGTGCCTCATCTTTTTGCAATGATACGACCATAGCACCAGATCCCCATATTTTCTCCTTCCTACACAATTTAGCCATCTGACGAGTTGATTGGGAGAGACAATAAACTTGCAACAGACTGATCTTGTAAAATACAAACTGAAGGAGCAATAAGGGTGATGGATGTCTGTGGCCAACTATTATGGCTGTTGTCTGTGTCTTCAGGCAGATGGAGGACAGTACTGGCAGCATATGGCATGGGAGTTTGGGCTTGGAAGGCAGACTTCTGATAAAAGGAATTAAAACCAAAGCAGTGTGGTGGCTAGCAAGCCAGTCTGGCAGACCAAACCTCTGATCATCTCCCTCATTTCTGCCCCTCTATACTTTACCCAGTTCTACAGGCTCCCACCTCCATTCCTAGAGCTGGTCTCAGCTCTGCCTGCAGAGGGGCAGCTGAGAAGCCTCAGCTTGAAAGGGGCTCGTGTCAGCAGTCAGTTTGGCAGATGCAGCCAGGCAGCAGTGGTCAGTGGGTGAAGCTGGCCAGGGTGAAACTCTCATCAAAGTCTATGAGTGCTACTTGTTCCTTGAAGACTTTAATGCATAACTGAGTGCTTCAGAAAACAGTAATTTGGGCACTTTGGTTGCTGGGATACACAGAAACAAAAGGTGATGGAGATCAGCAGCTGTCCCTAGAGTCTCTTACTACAGCTTTGGTGGCAAGGCCCACAGGAGAGCAGCACCTCTGCCTGGGGTGTACATCACACTGCCACTTGGCCACTGCTACACTGAAGCCAATGACTTCATCTTTTGCACTAACTGTGCCCCAGTTTCCTAGGGGCTTAAAAGTTTATAGTATTTTTTTCTTTCTTTTTTTTTTTTTGTCCTGAATAGTCTGAACACTAAGCCTGGATAACCTTTCATCGCATATGGTTCACCTTCTTGTCATACCAAAGCTTGGACTTGTTTCTTCTCCCAGTATAGTCCCTGTTTCACTCCTCCTTTCATCCTTTCCATTTAAGGGCATGCAACTACACTGCAAATGGAAGGGGTTTCTCTGCAGTCTGGTAAAATCTCAGAATGATTTCATCAGATACTTATTTTCTGAACATTTACATTAAAAGAGGAGAAGCTGTTTTTAGCCAACCTTCTTGATAAGCAACTGTTGACTAGATAATTAAAAATTTTCTCAACTTTCTCAACCCTATTGATGGCCCTGCTTATTTCCATGCATGATAGTGTAGAGAGGAGTCACATCCTTTCAATGTCTCTGCTCTATCTATGCTGTGGATATGGCCTTCAAGAACTTCTTAGAGGGTAACTACCAGCCAGTTCAGTAGCAACTTTAGTGCTGCCAGTTTAAAAATAGTACATGGCATGATAGAACGATTTGGATTGGAAGAGATCTTAGAGATTGTCTATTTCCATCTGCCCTGCCATGGGCAGGGGCCCCTTCCAGAAAACCAAGTTGATCCAAGCTCTGTCCAACCTGGCCTCGAACACTCTCAGGGATGGGGCAGCCACCATTTCATCATACAACCTGTTCCAGTCCCTCACTACCCTCACAGTATATAATTATATACTAATCAGAAATTATACAGTATTTAAAACAGAGACATTTACTATAAGAACACGGGCATTCACAAGAAGAAAAAAAATAATTAAAAAAATCAGAGGATGATACATGTTGTCAAGATTCAAAAGGTTATTTTGCACATTGGTGGACAATACTAGAGACACAGCCTTGTCAGGCTGTAAAGAAAATACCAACAAAACAAAGCAGACAGTATGTGTATGCATGTGGGAGCACTTCAAGAACAAGAAAAGAGGGAATGCTGGCATGGATTCCCTGTGTTTGTAGCTACCATGTGTTCTTTATTTAGTCATATTACAATAAGAAGAAGATGAGAAAATACAACAAAATAGCATGTATCTGCTTTTTGCAATGGTCCTGTTCATCTCTGTGGAATCCTATGCTCCTCTGAATAAATATCACTATCCTCAAATTACTTTGTACTTCATTACAATATTAATAATCAAAGGCTCTCCTTCAGAAAAAGGATATAGTTGTTTTGGAATTAGTAATATGAAATTTGTGCTGATCCACCAAACACCATTCATGCTCTTGTACCAAAGAAGAATTAAGTACATGACATAAGTGAAAGAAGCTCCAGGGAATTCATGTCACACCAGTCTTCAGGCAAAGATAACCTATACTAAGACTTGAAGGATGGATAAAACAAACAGATTGCAGTTCTGTATCATAAAATCATGATGGTCTTTTTTCACACCAGAGCACAAGTTAACCTAATTACAGTCTCCCTAAATAGATGGGTACAAATGTCAGCCTGAATGTACAGCAGATTCCTGCATCAGGATTCTGAAAGTTTCAGAAGGGTTTGCACAGCTTCTCATTAATTATCTTCAAACACTAGTGGAACTGCCCCAGTGAGGGAAAAGAGACCATCAGTGAACGGCCAGAATACATCAGGGAGCAAAACAACTGGTTCAAAATTACAGGTTTATTAAAAAGAAAGTATCAAAGATTTTAAAAATTCCACCCTATGATGGCTTTTGAGATTTTCCATAATAAAATGAAAAGGTATCAAAATAATGACAATGGTTTTATTTAATTATTCCAAATTTTGTCAGAATTTCAATTTCTAGATATTTTACTTATTCTTATTTTTGGTCTGTATTTTCATCCTCCCTTTTCCCTTGAAGAAAAAAAAGAAGCAGAAAAGATGACAAAAAGAGATAAACCAGAAATCTTCTTACCATTTATAAGCCTAAACTTCAGATATTTATTTTATCTGAAGACACAATTTTCTAGTACAAACAGCAACATTATCTTCAGTGGAAGGCGTTCAAACTCTAAAAATGTGTCCAGTTAAAATCTTGCTTTATAAAGTTTGTAATTTATTTTTATCTATTTGAGACAAAGAAATATATGGGTTTCTCAAACTGATAGTACACGCAGAGCACAACCACTTCAAACTGGTAGCTCGTGCAGCCCACTGTTACCTTCAAAAAGACACATCATAATCTCCTGATTTTGTATACTATAGTTATTCAGTGTGGTTGTTGCTCTTGCTAAAGAGGCTGGCCTTCCTTAAGCTCCCTGCCAAACTTTGGGAAGCATTATCTCAAGGGAACAATAAGAAGAATTGCTATCAAGGGAGATAACACTGCGGTCCTTTTAACAAAGACTCTTCTTGACATTGAGGCATGTGCTATATGGTGGCAAGGGAAAGTGTCTTTAATAATATCCTCATGCAAAGTTACCTGAAACTTATATTGGTCTAGTGCTTTTTAAAATGCAATTATCAATTTTACCATGATTCACTTTCTACTTTCAGGTGACTCGGCTTGTTTGGGGGTGATTTTGTTTTTTCATGTTGCATATTAAACAGAGATGCAACCCTAAAGTAGCAGGTTCAGTATCACAGTCAGTGGTTAAGAACTCTACAGCCTTCAAGGTGGCACTGGAGATCTGCCCTTCCCCCAGCCTTCAGGGCTGTATTTCCTTCTTTCTTTGTGAAACTACGTAGGTGGTTTCAAGAAGAAAAAAAGAACATGAAAGCCTTGCCATCTTTTCTAGCCAACACTTCTCCAAAAGAATGATCTGAAATGGGAAGGAAGCATGAAAGAGGCTTTATTGTTTTTGTGAGAAAGGTTAATAGCAAGAACTGCATTTAGGAACACCAAAAAAAAAAAAAAAAAAAAAAAAAAAAAAAAAAGGCAAGGGAAATGAAAAAAACCCAGCAGCTATGTCTCAGTTTTGATCAAAGCAATGCAGAAGTAGCTGCGCCAAGTGTCTCCTCATTTTTCTGGATAATTTTATAGACATGCAAGATACAATTCTTAATTAGTGCCTTTTTTTTATAACATGCAACTACATGCAACAAACAGCAATGAAAACTCCCTATGTGCCCTCCTCACTAACCAATGCACCTTCTGAGAGGATTCCAAGAAAATGAGTAAGATTCAAAGCCTACAACACTTTTTCTTTTCAGACTTCCAGTACAGATGGACAGTAAGGAGCTCAAAATTATTCTGGGTGCATATTAAAACCTGACTTTTTTTGAGATTTGTAATTTTTCCAACCACTATCAGGTGGGTTGAGACTAACTCATTTGCTGGAGACTACCAAGCAGCTACAGAAGTTATGGCATCTCTTTTATTACCTGTGTGGGTTGAGATCAACTGCTAACTAGAGATTACGGGCACTGTTTAATCCTGGCAGCATTCCTTAGACTTCAGTGTTGTTTATCTAGAAATACATTTGGCTTGAAAACTGTTACTTTAAATTGATCCTCTGAGTCTTCTTAACCCTGTTAGCAGTGGAGGATTTGGTACAGTGCACTGTTTTCTGAGATTTGCCTGTGGTTTATTTGCAAAAGCCACTTTTCTATCATTGCATTGACACACAAATGGAACCTCCACTTAACCCCACCACATTTGGTAGCTGAACACAAATCAAAGATTTCCACTCTTCATTGTCAAAAGGATGAACTACTTTCTGTTCAGCTTAAACAACCCTACTATATCCAGATCAGTCGCTTTCCAGAAACTATGTAAGCCACAATACCAGGTCTTGACCACTAACGTCTCAGAACATTTCCCTCTTTTGACTATGGGTTTATGTGTACTTTTCTTGCTGTGACAAGCAATTTTGAAAACAGTCTGCAGTTCCATTTGTGCATGTCACTTACAAGTTATAGTGCTTTTTGTCTTGTATACCAGGGTTGGAACAACGATCTGAATTGCTCCTTCCTGAAGAGCCTCTCATAAAACTATGAAAAGGAAAAAATGGGGTAAATTAAGGAGGAAGCAGACCCACAAAAGAATCAACACTATGTACCAAAATACTACTGCTAGCACAGATCAGTGTCTCTACTGGATGTCTGAGATAACTGAAAAAGAGAACAGATGCAATGACTCATGTTACTAAAGGTACAGTGCTTGCGATCAGAGATGAGTTTTCTGGACTGTTAAATCAGCAACTTTCTTAAGTGCTGGATTAAAGACGTTTTAAATAGTATTTCAAAGTTACAGTCGGCTACATTTGAGCATGTTGACCTTAACAATGTCACATTAAATATTTTCTTTTTAATTAAGGCAATAGCTAAGCTCTGAATATGGGTATTGGTTTTCACTTTGTTAATTTTACTGTTAAATGGAAAGTAAGACACAGAAACAGATTAGCAGAGCAGCATGCCAGAAAGGCCCTTTCAGCTAGCCTGAACCATCCCAGTGCCCACAGGTGCAGAGGCAGCAGTCTCTGGGCTGGGCAGGATGTGTGTGCAGGAGCCCTGAGCTCGGGCTGGCCCAGCAGCCACCTCACAGGAGCCAGCCTGAGCTCTGACAGCCACGCTGCCCACACAACACACAACCTTCTGCACAGACACACAGGTGAACCTTCTTCCCAGCACCAGAAGGGCTGTTCTGCAAGCTCCTTTTCTGTTAGCTGCTGGAGTATTATCACTGGGTATCCTTCCAGCTTGGTAAAGGGAAAACTTACATATGCCAGCAGTAACTTGTGCAGCAAATGACCTACTTTGGTTACTGAATTTTAACGAGATTGCAACATGATACTACACTGTTATCATGTAACATAATCCTACAGTTTCAAGAGGATTACTAAAATGTGAATTAGAAATTAAAATTAGTTGTGCTATACAGAGACTTTTATAATAGGAAAGTCTCAAAAAACTCAAAGTACTACAAACCAGGAAAGCTAAAAATGCGAAAGTACGAGATATACAAAATAACATATGAAACTGAGAAGTTAAATCAAGCACTTTGATTTCTCTTTTCTGATTAAAAGATAACTAATGAAACTATGTTATTTCTTTTCTTTTTTTAAGACAACACTAGTTCATAATCTAAGAACACACTTGCTATAAAATATTTTTGAGACCATAGCTTTAGGAGTTAATATTCATAGAGATAACAAAAATTTCTAAGGATGCTATTTTCTTTTCAAGAAACCAAGAATAAAGATTCCTGTATCAGTTCATTTTACATTCCTGTATAGAATATAAAATGAACTGATAGTGCTTAGAGAAGGACTTTTGCAAAAGCCCAAACCAGGAGCTTCTTCCTCTCCTTGTGTTTGTTTTGCTTGGAAAAAGTCACTGGTCAAAAAATTCCAATATGGAACACATTGATAATTGTTCTGTGTTCAAAATTATCATGCTGAATGTAGGAGCTCTTAAAAGATTTTGTCATGGATTTAGGTCCTGTTTCCATGAGCAGTAAATGTTTAATCTGATTTTTCAAAATTATGCCCACTCATCTAATATATGATGAAAAGAAGCTCCTTTACCCTTCATAGTTACAAGAGAAAAGTGTTAACAAGTAAGCAGCTTTCCTCATGCTCTCTTTTTGAAATTATCACATTATTCTTGCTCATGAGATTTATTACAGAGTAAGGGAAGATTCTCACTGGATCCATTCTGCACACAACAGTAGCATATCACTGCTCACCAGGTAAAGAAGGACAGCTGGCAGAGCATTTAGTCCAGTGACTGGAAAACAGCAAGTCATTTGTTTTTGTGAGCAAAGTTATGATTTAGTAAATCAATTGCAGAGCTGCATGTCAGGAGATCTTAATCCTACCCCTTATGTTGGAAGGGACTTGCTGTGTAACTTGCAGGAAGCATAATAGCAATTTTCCCCCTCTTTCTTTTTCAAATGAGACAAACATTTTCATTAAGTAGCTACAGACTGCGCAGAGATCCCAAAATGCAAGAAGTCTAGACAAATGCAAACCTCACCCAAGTATTGTCTGACCTCTTACTGAGATATTTTCAGATTTTTTTGCAGGTTGAAGAGTTCCTGATAGGAGGACAGCTTGTTTCACTACACAGTCCACCCCTCCTGTCTGCAGCTGTTCTCAGGGGACACATGTAATCATCACATTTGTCATGATGGCAATGGTGATAATGATACCGTGTGCACTAATGAAAGGCAAGTACATATTTCACTTTCTGTGAGGGTTGGTACTTGGGCAACACTGCCTGCCAGCTGTCTCTGTCCACAGCACAACCTGTAATTTAGTTAACAAAATGAGCCATTTCAGAGATCAGTCATTATCCTGCCTGTCTTTATCCATTTACTGTTGCTACCACTGATAAACATAGTAGGTCTTACAAACAAGGCCTCTATGGCTGGAAAAGATGGAAAAATAATAATAGAAAAAAATAGGACTCTTGCCCAATCTGATCTGCCTAGTCAGATCTTTTCATCAGAGTTCTGGAACTTCTGCTTCTTCTCATCTCTAAAGTTAAGCAAAAGTATCTTGGACATACAATTTATTCTCAATTTTACATCTTCACTTCCAGCTTCCTGAATACTTTACAGGTTTTTGTGCAGTAGCTGTGGACAGACAAGAAATTCTCTCTAAAATCTCTTCCTGCTTTATGTCCACCATGTGTTTTAAAATCCAGATGGATGCTATGGTTCATTTAGTCTCCTAGCCAAATGACCATTTAGAGGTCAAACAGCTTCAGTGGCCATAAAGAAACTATGTTTGTCACTACTGATGTTTTACCTCCCATTTACATGAATATTTTGTTGATTTACTTTTCTCCTCTGTTGATGGAACAGGTATATCCAGACCCCTCTCCTCATCAGTAGTGGGACCACTGCTTACAATTCAATATTAGTGAAGTGCTGAGTGAAATTCTGAGCATAAATCATTCTACACGTAATGGTCTACAACTTCAGGGTCTCAGTCATTTTACCCTCAGTATTTAGTTAACATTTGGTACTGCATCATCCCTTAATTCAGTTGCCATTTACTCCACTCCTGCATCGCCAAAAAAAAAAAAAAAAAAAATGACCTTGTATCTTTGAAAATTGCAAGGATTTGTACATCACAAGAAGTGGGAAGAAGGATTTGGTTTGTCCTTGAGGACTTCAGAGCACTGTCAGAAGAGCCTTAATTCATTTTTTGAGAAGCCACTCAAGTCCCCCACTGTCACTGCTGATGAGGGGCATGCACACTCCCTGCTCTCTGAATGCAATCAACTTAGGTCTTAATGACTCTCCAGATGATTTTAAACGTCTAGAGCCATAACCTAATCACAAGGATTTCCACTAAGATTTGATTCTGAAAATGGTAACTTGGAGAGAAACTTTATCTTCAGTCTGAACTTCACACAAAGATACTGCATTGGAGCAAAAAAAGGTGGAAAAGAGATGTTACCAGGTCTGGATTTTCCCTATTCACACCACAGCACTAATGCTATGCTACCATTTAATGACACTGTTGTGCAGTTTGCTTTGTAAATAGTTATGGGGAGCTGCAGGGCCTACTGAAAGACACAAATAGTTAACATACATTATTCTCAGAATACAATAGAAACTGTGGTGATCTTTCAAGCATTTACTTAATAGTTACAAGTAAATTTGATTTGCTACCAAAATTATACTCTTCATACACTGTCCTATAGAGTACAGCCACTCCAGTACTGGAAGGTAACACAAACATCTTTGGGTTTTGGTAGTTTTCTTTGGTTTGGGTTTTTTTCTTGCTTTTTTTTTTTTTTTTTTGTTGTTGTTTTGTATTGCTTGTTGGGTTTTTTTGTTGTTGTTTTTTGCTTGTTTGCTTTTTAATGATGCTTGTGACAATAAGGCACCTGCAAACCCTACTTCATTGGTAGGCACAGTAACAGAAATAAATGTCACAAATTGTTAAAATATAACAATATAAATCCAGTATTCTTTCCATAAACAATCAAATGCACTAGGACTCTCTGGATCTACAAAGATGTAATGAAACACCAGATAAAAGAAAACAGATGCCAGACAGAATTTCAAAAGGCCTTTTAAAAGAGCACTTCCCCAAAAAAATGCTATAGACATTCTAACAGGAGAAAAAGCTCCATAAAGGATTAAAAATGATAGATAAAAAGACAGCAAAAATAAATTAGGATCAAAATTGTGGGGTTTTTTTTCAGTATGGTAAAGAAAGAGAATGCAGGCCCTCTGCTTAAACAGCCTCACCTCACCTAGTTGTCAGTGCTGTGGAAAAGGATGTAAATAACAAAGAAACAAATCTGCAGCTGGCAAAAAATTATTTAAGGTTTTTCTTAGTAGAAGATCCATGAAAATGGTCTATGCAATGGCAAATTAAATTTACTGTTGACAGATGCAAAGAAATGCATACTGAAAATAACTAATAACTGCATGTGTACTGCCAAGTTCCAAATTAACTGGAAGCACCAAGAAAAAAGGCCCCTGTGTGTGCATCTCAACCCATCAAAGTCTAAACATGAGACACAACATGGGATGAAGATCCTAAATGAGAGACACAGCAAAACCACTCAGGCAGAAAACTTCAAATACTTGGGAACTTATTATGAATAGCTTTCTCTTTTTCTTTTTATTTTTTTTTTCCCTTCTGAAACCTCTGCTCAGTTGTTCTGTATTTCTGATACAGGCAAGTTTTGACATTAAAATTTGTCAGAAACCAACCAGCAACAGAGCATAAGTCAATTTGGGACCAAAAAAGGTGATATCTCTTAAAGAGAAAGATTGTGAAAAACACTTCCACATATATGTCAGCACATGAGGAGGCCACTGTAGCATCATTAACCCTGGATCCTACAATATGTCCAGATGGATGCTGATTAGATGAACCACTGGTCCAAAGAATAATATTCGCACCTATGGCATTGCAATGCAATCCAGTTTTGCCCTTGATAGAGCTTTGCCATGATGTACATAGGTGAGGCACATATTCAACCTCCTTTTAATTTTTCCTTTGATTACAAAGGAGCCATTGCTCAGACTGAAGTCTTGAATTTTCCAGATTGTGGCACATCTATGATGGATGGATGATTCATGTCAAATGAACCAAAGCCATGCACAGCCTTACATCAGTGATGGAAAGATGTTTAAAGCACAAGCCAAGTGTGTTTATTTCTTAGGGGACCCTTTTTCAGACAAGGCAAAAGAACAGCCTGCTTGGCTTTGTGGGTGATGCAAACAACGGAGGCAGAATTCACATTGCATTAAGTGTTTCGTAACAACTTGCAAAGCAGAGAATATGATCTGACAAAGGGGTGGAACATGGAGGAGGAAAAAAAAAACTTATGAAGATTTGGCAGCATATCCATGGGTTAAATATGTAAAATGTGAGAAACATAAAAAGTATTTAAAGGATGTAAGCTACAAAAAAATTACTCCTCTCCAAACCCTGAGAGTTCCCTACTGACATAATTAGACTAAAAACCAAACCACATAGACAGGGCAGCAGACTCACCTTGGGATGCGATCTAGTTTAAGTAGACATGGGGCTGCTGAGAGCTAAAGTGGAAGAGAGAAACGCAAAGGGGCTCCTGTTTTTTTCTTACCTTGCCCTTGTTCCAAGCAGTTGTACTTGTGTAAGTCTCATGAGTTTAAAAATTTATTCCTTACCAGAGCAGGATCATTACATTTCTATCTGTCCCTGCTGGGATAAAAATAAGGTCAATGTGTCACAAGCAAGATGATCTCAGTGTGCAAAGAAGAAGAATATTATTAACAGGAAATCACTGAGCCACACATATGCCTCTCAGTCCTGCACACTATGAGGAGACTTAAAATTCTGAGATCAGAAAAAACAAATAAAAAGGAAAGAAAGGAAGAATAAATCAAATTATAAACACCCTTTCTTCACAGCAGTACACATCTTCAGGTTCTTATTAATGCATTCAAGAGGAGAGGATAAACAAGCCACATAAGTATCCCTAATCTAAATCTCTATATCTATGTTCTCCATACATAACCCAGACCTGTTTAAAATTATTGTGTGTTTGGTGGTTCTCTACTGATCTACATTCTTGTCTGCAGAACATACCAATCTAACCATTCACACAGTTTAAATTAAAAACATCCTGATCAACCTGGTCAAATTATTATACGAAAAAACTAGGATTGGAAGACAGTATGGCTGTGGATGAGTTTAACAGAGTGGGTAAGAAGCAAACAGATTTTTTACATATATCTACATGAGAAGAGAAAAAAAAAAAGTCTAATAGCAGGTGCAACCACCTTGTCTTCTCTTCCTCTGCCTCCACACCTTCATCCAAATAACTCACTATTAAAGTACCAGGAGAAGACATTTCACATTTCTTTAAGATCAACCTGACAGCTTACCAGCTGTTTCTTTACTCTTCATCCCACAATGGCATGAGTAATCCAAAGAGTGTTCTCACTTTCTCTGCTAGCAGCATGGTTACCTGCTGTTCACTTCTCCTGGTCTATTCCCTGAGCAGTGAAGTACTGTCTCTTTTATATCCCACTCACTTTGCAAGCCACAGGATTTGGTATTGTGTAAGAGCAGCTATTACCTCTATCTCATCCTAGAACTTCTCATGCTGGGAAAACAGCCTCCCATCTCTTTTCTCTAACATCACTGTCCCAAAGATACATTGGTCAATTTTTGGTCCTATTACAGTACCTCAGTCTGAAGAAGAAATTTATGGGCCAACATGTGTTCAGCTGTCCCCTTAAATACTAAAAAGAAAAAAGTACAAGTATTGAATACGAGATAAACATGGTCAGTTTGGGGGAAGATCCTTGTCTCTTACAGGCATCTAGTGGTGTCTAAGAATTAAAGACACTAGTGCAACAGGCTTTGAAGGGCAGTGAGTCTTGTACTCTCAAAATACAAAGCTCTTAGAAAAAAATACTATAATAAAATCACTACCTAGGACTTGAGCCAGATACATGTAACTTATCCTGGGTTGCACTGTATCACCTGTAGTCTAGAAGTCTGAAGAAAATACATTTAGTGCCACAATCAATAGCTGGAAGGACATTTGAAAAGCAAGTGTACCCCAAACTCTCCGGTGAATCTTGTGGGTTAACACCTGCCACGTCCCACTGTATTAGCCTGAGAACATGTAAGGCTCCAGGATGTATACAGCCTTACTCAACAGAAAACACTCCCCAACTTTTTATTTTATTTTTAAGGGATTTCTTTTTCCTGTTGCCCGTGCCATTCACTGTTTCCTGAATAATTGTGTCTGTGTAGGTAAAAGGCCTATGGGATTAATTTGTCCTTCTGGCAATGCAGGTAAGCATTGCCAGAAATGTCCAAAAATGGAGAGCCAGACATCCATTGTGTTTGCCAGTGCTTTACAACTGGCCTTTTTGAAATGCTACAAAACAGAAACGGACTGAAGGAGGATGGCAGCACTTGCCAAATGGCATCTCCTGTCAAATGCACACACTGGTCAGGATGGCCACTTGGGTGAAGAAGTAAAAATAGATAGAAACAGACATCCAATATCCCCACCCACACAGATGGAGGAAAATAGAACACCTCACTGATAATGGTTTTCAGAAGGGACACAAAGCAGGAAATAAAAGAGGACAGACACCAACAGTACTTCTTTTTTTTTTACAACAGTTCTTTCTTTCCCCCCCTCTCTCATCTAGTGTCTAATCCATAAAAGTGCCTAAATCTCATCTTAAAAAAACCCTCTGTTCCTGGATGCACTTTACAGACAATGAAGTATGAACACAGAAAAGCACTGTGCTTAATAAATAAAGGACTTTTCTGTCTCATTCTCTGTAATCATATAACAATATCTCACATACCAAATAAATGGAGACAAAACATAGAAAAGAAAGAAGGCTCAGGATTCAAACTGTGATGCATAGGTAATACCAAGTTTCTTCAAAGCTTTTAACTGTCTCTGAAGCTCTCTCAAAATAAGGTAACAAACAAAATCAACAGTAACAATACTGATACTGCCAGCAGTAATAATTTATCCTGTGACAGAGCAATAAGAAACCATCAAGAAACTGGCCTTGCCACATTCAGTGACAGGACAACATTCATAGTATAAAGGATACATGATACAAATGAGCAACACAATGGGATGCAGGACAGATAATACTTGGTTTAACTTCAAACAAGACTTGTTTAGCAGTAGATCAGACAGAGAAAAGATACTGGTAGAAGAGACAAGGAAACAAGAGACAGAGACCAAGTCTCAGAAGGAGGGAAGCAACAGAAAAGAAATGGATTAAATCACCAAACAACAGAGATGGTAGGAAGTTTTCCATATTTTCGTTCTCTACCTAAGTTCTTTGAAGCAAACAGTTATAGAACAACCTTCTGAAGTTCCAGCAGAGGATATATTACAATACAGTCACTATTATTACCACTGTTTAATAAAAATTCCTTTTCTAAACTGTCACAGCTCTAAGAGCATCACAAAGCATTCTGACACACTTTGAAACCAGGACATGGCACAATGGTTAGCAACTAAATGAAGGCACAAATTAAATTTGCAATAAAATGTGTTCAAACAATTTGGGCCTGGGAACTAATCTGCCAGTGGGAAGTCAGTCCACTCAAAAAACTATTAGCTTGGGAGAAATGCCATAATGGGAAAGTACAGGTTTGAATTTTAGGTGCCAAGTGATTACAGCCCCACTTGAACTGGGCCAAGGAAGCAAGGCTAGCACACTTTCTGCTGTGAAAAGCACACAGAGATATTTAAAGACCATAAGCACATTTGGAATGTCAGTTCTACCATCTGTCTTAAATGGATCCTCTTCAATAATGGTTCCACTCAACACAATTTTGAAGCCCTATTTTTGTGTCAGCTCTGACAGTAAGACAATATTTTAGCCTACAGCCTTTAAAATGGTCTTTAGCTCCCTTCGTACTTACCACAGCTTGTTGAATTAAAAAGATTACAGTCAAAACCAAATACAGCATCTAGGATTTATAATGGAAATTAATAAGAAACTCACATGTACTTGTTGAGTTTGTTTTGCTTCTACATGTGCATGTTTGTTTTTATTATTCAAGACTTGCCACAGAAAAGTCAAAGACAGCATTTCACAATCAGTTTCATGAAAAAAACCTCAGCAGTGATGGGAAAAATACAGGTGAAAACAATGCTAATATGGTTGACAGTAATGCTTGCTCCACCAGTTTCCAGAAAGTTTGTTTCACTTGTGTAGACAGCTCATTATATCAACTCTATTCACAGAATCAGGATCTACACATGAGAGGATAGACAAGTCAAATTTTAATGGTCATACTTCCTGAGAATATACCTGTTCTTTTGTAAAACTCTGTTTTATTTCAAGGAATAAGCCCCATGATTTGACTTTGGCAAAGAAGAGCTAATAGTTCCAAGAAGATCTGTGGTCATTCTGCACTTCTATTACAGCACTTGATTTTAGCATAGATTAAATTCTCCAAGGCTTTAACCAAGTGTAGATTTTGTAAGTTTTGAAATAAATAAAACTTCTCCCTTCATCTTCCCAAGAAGAGCAACTGCATAAATGAGAACATACTGAAAGTATGGAGATGACATCTAACTGATAGAAAATTATCAAATTTTGGAGGCTGCTGTTTGGAGGCTGCACTTATATAGAAACTGTTAATATTGATGTTAAATCATCCATCCCCTTGAACAGTTCCAAAAAATGTAAAAATTACCACTGTGAGTGGGAGTTAATCCTGTATGTGAGACACTGAGTACCAGAACCTCACACCATGAATTGTGAATGCCATGCTCACTGTATGCAAACATGACTCATTGATCTATCTGTACAGATGAATTGCATCATTCCTGAAATGAGAGGGAATGTTACATATCCTTAGTAGCACATAGTAATGCCAAACATCACTTTAAACTGGGAAATGTTTACTCAATGTTAATTATGACATAATCTGACCCATATGGAAGGCCAGTAAATTTTTCCCAATGTCCTTGACTTCCTAGCAATGTACTTGCTTTTGCTTTAGGAGCTGCATATATAAGCACAAAGCAATATAAACTCCCTTTAGTTTTGGAAAGCTACTGAGACCACAAGCAGGCATGTCCCGTCTACAGCTGCACTTCCCCTTCAGTGTACTGTGGAACAGACACACACAAGAACAGAGCACATCAGTAGCACATTGCTTTGAACCATCAGCTCTCTGCAGCGAGACAGGCTCTTCAATACCTTCTCTGTGTGGAAAGATGGGGTTTCTCTCCCAGCCTTAGTCGCTACAATTCAGACATGTACCCATAGTTGACTAGAATACTCCCAACACTCAGTAGGGAATAGGAGTACTTTCAGAATGAGTCTACCTATTTATCCAATGGCCTGATCTGCTCACTGAGAGCACCTATCCCCCCCAACTATAAACAGAACCCAGAAAACACCACGGGGCTTAAAATGCAACATCACAGCTGATGATATGTAAGCTACATAGAGCACATTAAAACTGAATTACTTTTCTTTCCATAGATCTTTCTCATTGTTATTATCCTCTGACTACACCAAAAGAAGTGTGAAAATTTAACAGGTCTTTTGGCCCACTGTTTTTAAGGAAGATGCATTATCTCAAAATACACCTACATCTGCCATCCTTTGCTATCACATAGCAATGCTTACTGACCTCAAGTGGCCCAAGTATCTTTTCAATAATAAGTAATTATTTTTAATACATATATTTGCCACTACTCTTTTGTTTTATAACCATCTAGAAGTATTTAGGTTTTTAAAAAATAAATTATTATGCCAATAATGCCCGAAAGAAGATATATCCACTAAATATGCTGGAGTTATAAAGACCCCAATGAAATGAGAGCACTTTGAATATGAGAAAGGTCATCAAGACATGGGTGTTTTCATCAAATATGTCATAGCCTTGCTTTCTCCTAGCCAGCAACTCTTTAAATGTATTGTGTGACACCTCCACCCTCCATAAACAGGCAGTGTGGAAGTCTCCCATCTTGTCTTAATCAAAACACTGCGACAGAAAGATAACAACATTGTACAGTATTATTACTGAAATACTTTCCTGTGTTTATTTTTTTAAATCCTAGTTTTTCATGTACTGAATTCTCATTAGATTTTGATACAGTCAGCATCAATTTCTAAACAGCAATAGTAAACCTCATGAATCATTTTGGCAAAACCTTCCTTGAAGTGACTTTGAAAAGGCAAGAACTTTTGCTAGCTTTATTTTTTTTGTCTTTGAAAACTGGCACCATCACACACTTAAGTACACAATCCCCCACTAATAAACAGCAACATACTTAGAGCTAACTTTCTACCTCTTGCAGCTTGAAACTTCAAAAAATCACCTTCCTAATATGTGCTTCTAATTAAATTTCAGTCCCTAACCACAGCTGCTGTGATTCATGCATACCCTGCAAGGTTCAGTGTTAATTAATGAGGGCTCTTTAAATTCTCTGAGCCGGGGTGTGGGAGAGAAATTGGGTGTATGCAAGACATGAGGATTTCTCACAGTTGGTTGTAGGGTGTTGTGATGCCCCTCTGGGAGGCAGCTCAATTACAGTATGCATCCAAACAAGAATGAAAAAGGAGGTGGGGAACTGGGAACAGAAACCCACACAGTGTATTATTCATAAGCAAATATATAATTATGCAGTCTCATGAATTAGGGATCTACACGTTTAAAGAAAGACAGAAAAACTGTGTCAGAATATTGCTTTGCAGTGCATTGGTTTAATACTCCCTTCTTCCTACAAAAATTTAGAGGTAAAGTGGGACACAGTCAACAGATCCCAGGGGCCTCTAGGCAATCCAGGGACAATTTCTGACAGGTACAATCTGAAGTATTAATAAATTTCATGGAGTGTGGATTTCTGCAATCCTTTCTGGGACTGCAATTTGAGGCTGCAAATGAAAGCACCCAGCAGCTCAGCATCTCTGCAGATAAGAAATTTCAAGGTGAGATTCTAGAGCTTTGCTAAATAAGCAAAGCAGTTGGTCTGGCTCACATGCAAGTTCATAAATAATCGCAGTTATTACCATATATTTGTCTTATGCACAGGGCAGGCTGCTTGAGACACCACAATTCTCTCTTCAGCTAAATGTCTGCCAGTTGAGAACACATCTACTCCTCACAGGTTGCACAAAATATTGATCTGAGAAGGCTATAATTGGTTGGATACAAGGATGAGCATTTGACCTTTTTGAAATTTGTTCTTCAGTGTTTATTTTTTACATAATTGCAATATCCTGCCTCTCCAAAGCATTTTTCATCCTTTATGTCTGTTCTCAGCAATGCAGCACAGAAACTATGAGACCCCAGCATCAGGATCTGAAATTAAGTAGCCAATAGCTAAATGAAACCTCAGAGGAGAGGTTTGGAGGAACACAATGTAAATTAATGAGGAGGGATTTGGCCTTAACTTTCACAGTGCTTCCTCTTACAAAATATTCCTTGGTACGTTTAAGACCTGAGTAGTCATATCCTCAGTCTTCATCTTACCAAACTACTGATATTAAAGGTGCTCTGAAAACATCAATCTCAAGGATCATGCTTGCACTTGGGGTAGAATCACATCTTTCCCTCTCTTTCAGAGGGAAGCTTGCAGTAAAGACATCAGCAAGCCTTCCCAGCATCAATTTAATGTTTGGTCCTCTGAGGACTTTAACGGTTGATAGGCAATAACCACAAAGCCTCTTCTCACAACACTTTATTTTTTCCTGCTAGTAGAAATTCTGCACAGGATTAAAGAAAGAAACACAGATTTTTAAAGTAACAGGGGAAAAAAAAACTCTTCTAATTCAATATCTGTCCCAACCTAGTGCTTACTGTTCCTTGCTGGTTTGGAAACCCTAACCTAGGGATACTCAGTTATTGTTTTTAATGAGTATGTAAGTGCCTAATAACTTAATCTTTACTTTTTCAAGGCAAGGACTGGCTCTTACTTTCCTGTGCTAGTCTGAGCTAGGTACTCTCTTTGCTGGAGGCACACTGCAGCTGCTCACAACATAAAAAAATTACACACAAGAAGTCTGAAAGCAAAGCTAGCATGTTGTCATGGTCTAAACAGAATCCATCCACTGCCTAGATCTAGATCTGAGTCAACCTCAAGAGGAGCCTTAGACAAAGCTCTTCCAAATTTTCAGCAGGCAGAGGGGGCTGCTGTATTAGTAACTCCAAACAACTGGTTTACCAAAGGAAACTCTTTCAGGATACAGGTTCTCAGCTCTGGTTAATATCTTCTGGATTTTAACACTTGGATCTTGCCTTATAATAGAAAACTAGTAGAAATAATAGAAACTGCAGATATGCTGCCATTGCAGTATTTTTTTATTATTTCTGATAGCAGGTTGAAGCCAGCATGGTCTAGGAAGGGCACTTTGTCTTCTGCTTACCTCTGTCTTAAACAGATGACAGCTAATCACCAATTCCTTCTCAGATAATTCTGCCATTGGCAACCCCTCTATTTCCCCAGAGGCAAGGATAAACCCGTCAGTCTTGTTTCTTTAAGGTACAAATAATTTTTAATACTTAGATCTTAAAAGACAGGAGAAAAATCTTTCACTTCTTTTCCCCGTTATACTCAGGAAAAGGTGCCCTCAGTCTGACCCCCTGGGAAAGCAGGATTTTTCTTTCATTTGGACTAAAGGAAGAATCCAAAAACCACATCAAGACTAGAGATGCATGGAATTGCAGCTCTACATTGGCAATTCCTAAATATTATAGCAAAATATACCTTTATACCTGAAGTAGAAGAGGTCTGGTTTTCCAGAGACAAACCAGATGGGCTTCAGTCCAATTCAGCTCTATAATCTCACTTACTAGATTTGTCATAAATTTTATCATGTTCTGATTTATCCCAGACTATAGGCTCATGGGATTGCTATCCTCCAGAATTTTTCTCTAAATCCTTAGCTGCTATTCGTATTGGACTGTAATTTGAATGCTTCTTTCTACCAGTCTTTTTCCACTACAGATCCACTGCCTTTCTAGTACTCATTCATTTCTGAAAGGGTAATCTTTGAACCCAGATATTTATTTCAGAGCTACAAGAAACTACACACCTGAAAAAATCTGCACAGGCTGGAGACTGCTTCATCTTCATGCCTCTGATTCTCTAAAATACTCTTGGGTATAGGAAGTTCAGATAACACAATGAAGAAAATTATTTGTGCCTTCATCTGTCAGTTTTGGTTTTCTATACCCCTTTTTGACCTCTACAGCACATAGGAGGTTGTTTTCTCACAAGCATTTCTGACCACACGTAAGACAATGATGGAAGCAGCATAACCCTCTTGTAGCACTCACACTGAATACTACCAGTACCTGCTACAGAAAATTTTGCATCAGATTTGGGATTTGCCATTAAACGCTAAAATCTTTGGCCAGGAGTGGAGATAGTTCCTCAACCATAAATTGCAAAGTATCTATTCTGTCACATCCTTTAGGGCCACTAATACAGCAATTTCACAGGGCTAGCATTTATTTCAAATAATTTGAAAGAAATTTGAAATAAACCATGGCAGCTACAGACCTGATGATAAAATTGCATTTGTATGTGCTTGTTCACAGCACACAGCAGCAAGACACATGAGAACTTTCCTCTGTCCTTCCACATCCCCTTGTTGTCTCACAATTTCTACCAACAAGGAGGGAAAGTAACATCAACTTTGGTAGTGCTTCTGAGGCAATCAAGCTGTTCAACACAAGACCTCCCTAGGCAAATGCTCTATTATCCCTCAAGACAAATACCATCAAGAACTGCCAATTCTCTGTAAAATGCAATTATTTCCACCTTTAAAGACATGTTAGAATATCCTATGATGCATTTCATCTGTCCATGAATTTTTCAGGATGCAGGACTCCTCTCTCCCTGGGGATCTGTCCCTCACTCCTGTGATCAAACGGCTGAGCTCTCCAGAAAATCTTAGTGACTGAACTAACACTTGTTAGAGGACTACTGCTGAAAAGAATGTTTGCTATTCTCTCAATGTTCTCCACAATGCTATGGAATAAAAAATAATGTATGTATGACAGAAAACTCAAAGGACAGAGTCAATGTGCAACAAATTAATTGAAACCTTGATGTCCTCACAAAACTGCTGAGAGATAATGAGTTTGTGTTTGCTTCTGGAATGTCTTCCCAATTTTTATATTTGAAGAGAGGATTGCAGAAACAATATAAAACTATTTAACTAATACAAAAGTTAACACTTCTTTATTCAGCCTTGAGATCATTAGGCTTAGAAGATCCTTACATTGAAGTGGGATTAGGATTTAACAAATCGAACCCTTCTTCCTAGATCTCAAAATGGCCTGGCCATTCTGCCATGTGCGAAGACATTAAAAGCAAAAGAAGGGTAAGCTCTTCTAAATTTTAGTCTTAATGATATTTAAATGTTGCAAAATTCAGTGAATATATGGCTTCACCCAATTTCTTTTTTTTTTCTGTCAAAATGTAATGATCTGTAGTTTTATGAATTTGCCACTTTTAGAACACCAAAAAAACATACACACAAAAAACACAATAGCATGATACCTAATTTATCCATAAAATTGAGCTCTGTAATCAATATTTCATAAAGATAAGGGCACACAATTTTCATTACAACACCCTTTAGGAACTGAATATTGTCCATTTATAATCTTTAGCTGTAAGGCCATACAAAACTTTGCAATGCATCCTCTGTAACTGTTGATGATTATAATGATAATCATGACTTTTTACCCCCACAAGTTTCAAAGGCAGCAAATACCAAAGTTATCTGTGTTTCTCATTACATTGGTCCATAAACCTTCAAAATATTTTTTTCTCACTTAGAAATGACTTAGAAGTATGTGACTTAGAAAAACATACACAGAGAGGTATGTATATATACCGTGGGCGTGAGTAACAGATCTATATATTTATTTACAGTGCCATTCCCCAATCTTTAGACTCTTTTAGATCATGCATATGATTCTCTGTAAGCTGAAAAACACTGGTTTTACATTCCAATCTCAGGTCTTTCTCCTAGGTTTCCAAAACTTTAAATTGGTCAAATTGTGCTGATAAATGAGCCCCTAATACCTATGATTGTACAGACTGTTAAAGAATAAATGCCTTTCAGAGTTTTTGCTAAGAACAAAATTAGTCAAAGAAATAACTCAATTTTGGCTGAAATTAACGTTGATTACTTTACTGGAAGCTACGAAAATCTTACAAACTCCTACCCCTCACCCTTTATAAATAAGACCATTATTCCACCAAAACACAATCTTACAAAACTGCTTTGTTCAAAAGACAGAAAAAAAATTGAGAAAAATAATTTGAGCTTTCTTCCCCCTCAGCTACTCATAGTTTCTTCCATATAGTCCAAGGAGTCATGCTATGAAACAGTGTTGTAACAGTGACTTTCATAATTAGTCAATGACCTCTTACCCAATGATACCTGGAAAGGATGCAAAAGTCATGTTTTGCCTCTAACTTTCTGGAAAACAATGAACTCTTCCATATTTTTTAATATAATTACCTGAAACTATGGAATGTGTCTTAACTTTATAGAGATCTCTCAAAAAGCAAGTTTATCTTTTGAGGTGTCCTGGAGACACATGCACAGGAGTACATCATATAAATTTTGTTATATTTAACCAGATTAAATTTAAATGTCATGCAATGTCACTTTGAGAACATAACAGAGAACCACTTTTGATTATGTCAAATCTTCATGATCTTCAGTCTTGCAGTTAGTTTGCCCACACTCTACATCTTCCAACTATTTAAAGTGCTGCGTGGTCTTTTTTTTTAATCTTGAACTATGAAAAATGCGTTATTGCTCCCATCACCTGTGATAGTGTTTTCCATTTTTGACAAACTTCAGGAGGAAATACTGACACCCCAGATAAAAGCCATGTTCTCTGCTTAGAGAAATATGTTTCTCCTGCCTAGTGTACTGTGAGCCTTCAGAAGATGTGTTATTTGGGGAGGTAGTGACCTCCACCAGACCAGTGGCTCTGTCGTACTTGGGGCTCGGGAAGCCCATTGCAGGGCAGTAGCAGCCACTGCATGGGAACCTGTGGGAGTGCCCTGTGCCAGCCTGTGCTGTGGGCTGGTGGTGATGTGGCACAGAAAACCTCACAACTTGTCAGGAGTAGTTACATGACTCTGTTTGCTACTCAAAATAAAAGTGCTACAGAACAGGAGGGAGGCAGAAAATTCTGCAGACGGGATCTGGGCAAAGTGGGAAAAACCATCCTAGCTGCACCCAGTGCCACACAAAAACAAGGTTCCCAGACTCTGAAAGAGTGTAAAAATTGCTCACTACCTATATTCCTCTCTTATTGAAATGGCTATCTTATTAAGCCATTTGCTGCCTGGCCTCTTTATTGAAATCCAGAAATGCCCCCTTCCCTTCTGCAGAACATCAAGCTGGTCCAAGAGGCCCAAAACCCAAACGCATACTTTATGAGTAGTTTTACCTTCACATACCAAGACAGCAAATACTCCTCTAAAAGATCAATTTGTTCCTCATACTAAGAGAATAGTTCATTAATCGACATGACAAATACAGGCCAAGGAAACACACCATTAATCAATAAGCATTGGAATGATGTAAGTTGAAAGCTTTGCAGCATCAATTGGCATTTACTTCATGGTTATGCTATTTGTCATTTGCTGTTCAGGCAACAGTTCTTAAGCAGCATCTGGAACATATATAATTGATTGCCAGCATGTCAGAGGGTCCCATGTCACATATGGCCTGTGAGGTGTCCTGAGGGAAGAGTGGTTGCTCCACAGTGCAAAGGGTTCAAAGTGATACCCTTACTTGTTCTATCTTAGATATATATTGTAATATTGCAGTTTACAGGCACCTGGTTGATTGATAGATTATATTAACTAGTTTTAACTAAGCTAAAGCTTGCAAAATGGACAACTGTCTTGAAAACATTCCTACAAAGAAACCACAGCCTGAGAAGACTCAGAACATGAGCACAAGTGAACAACAAAATGGAAAAGTTGACCCTACTTCTAGTTCAAGTTCCTCATTAGCCACTACGTGAGGTAAAAACAGTGACAATCTGATCTGACAAGAACTAGGCCGAACATACTTTGTAATTATCAAGAAGATTATTTGAAATACGCATTTTCATCCATGGTCTTAATGATAAACCTTGCCCTAAACATACACTATGCCTTGAGGCAGTATCAAGCATCTACAATTAGCAAGGCCCTTAAAAACTACGCATCCAGAAGATGAATACAAACATCTTACTCATGCAATACCCAGCACTTTACAGGACTTAAAGACTGTTTAGCAGTAAGAGGTTTCTTACTTAAAAGCAAAGAAAGAGCCACTTAGCACTGGTGAAATGCTTGCTCCTCCTGCCATGGTAAAAATGACTGGAATAATACATGGAAAACAACATGGCAACAAACTTAAACATTCCTTAGTTAGCAAGGCTTTAAACCAGCAGATTCTTTACCAAACTTTGTAGTTTGGAGATGGAGTGAGGATTGGCTGTGACATTTGTACCACAGAGAAGTTGTCTGGTTATCTTGTGGCAAAGTGCTCTCACTGAGCTATCCAACTCAAGGATGAGTTACACATTTTTCTTTAACAAAAAAACAAATGTTCCAAATTTGCTGACCTTTTCTGAGATGACAAATGGCTGTCAGCAATATGCTACCTAGCAAATACATTGAAAAAAATAAATACAATCTGTCCCTTCAAAGACAGGTAACATTTTAAAGATGACTACAAAAAGGTTTACTGTTCTAAGAAAAATAAAATTAAATAATTATTTAAAAATATAGTTTGTCATCCTAATCTCATCCTTTTTTAATTTATATTTTTGCATGCATTTAATAATACACACAATATATTAGTACAATAGCACTATGTATGTATATATAATATATGTAGTCATACAAGCAGAGATATGACTAAAAAATACACATATGTAGGTCAAAAACTTTTTAATCATAAGGAGATGAAATTTAAGAAGTTTGCAGATCACTACGGCATGTAGGCAAGTCAGCAGTTACAGTGGCACATTATCCATAACATGCTGTGGGATAAAGAGTGGTTCATAGAGTAAATGGAAACTGAATATAAGAATACCAAAATCCAAAAGAACTGGGGAATAGTATTTTGCAACCAGCCTGCAAAAAATAGTTGATTGAGTTGGTAAAGCAGCTGGCAAAGATCAAGCTATGATAGAGCTGAGGAGGAAACAGGTTTAAAAGACGGTGCAGACTAGCAGGGCAGAGGGAATAGCCTATCATAGCTTTATGCATTTGGAATCACACATTCATACATTAGCTGTGAAGTGCAGCTAAAGCCGTGCTGCTTGTGATGAGATACCGCTGCATTTCTATGAGTATCCTAAGCTTATATGGCACAATGGCTTTATCTCTGCATATAAACATTGCAGCTGCTGAAGGGGAAATAAAAGAAGCTTCTTTCTAAGCAGCTGAAATCATACTTTTAAAGTGTTGCCTCTTTGATCGGTCCTTGTGAGACAGCTGAGAAATGATGACAGAGCTGAAAATACTTCCTTGTAAACTGCAGAATTTCATCACTAAATCTATCAATCAAAGTTCCATTTGTCATCCATCCTACACATGTAGTAATACTTATTACCAGGGGTGGGAAGCTGCCACACTCCTACCTCACAGCTAATTCTTGTGAAGAACCACAACAGCTATTTACACACAACTGATCCCCCTACCACAAGAGATGCACCCTTAGTCACTATGCCTTCAAAGACCTTCCTCTTATTTGACTAAAAGGACTAAAAGAGATGCAGGACTGAGTATCCTAAGAGAATGGAAGGTAGTACAATTAAGAACTGTTTTCAGGAATTATTATAGCAAGTTTTAGCTGAATGTACCACTATCAATACAAGGAAGATGAGTGGGTTTTTTTTCCCCATTTGAATATTCTTTAAATACTCTCAGTTAGACACCAATCTCAGTTAAACCAGAGGAAATTCTGCATGCAGTGCATACTTCATATAGCAGGAGGTATGAAACAAGATCCAAAACTGGCCATATTTTTAAGTTAAACTTTTCTGTGTGGCAGAAAGTTGATCAAGCCCAAAGCGAATGACATGAAATAGTAATACAGGGAATTCAGGGGAAATATTGAGACTCTACCATAGTATTATTCTGTTTGAGGTTGCTAAGAGCAACAAAGAGAAAAACTAAGAACTATTGTATTCATGGTACGTAAATTGAAAATAATAGCCAAACAGTAATTGAATGGATGGCCTCTCCCTTCCCATTGAAGCTAAGAGATCACTTCCATCAGCAGTAAAGGGACAGTGACTCACTAGTGTCATCATTCCCTTCAGAAAGATGTGGAAGCACCTCCAGCAACATAGCATGTTCTTTACTATCTTCTAATTCTTCTTGAGATGCAGTAATAAGCCAGTCCTGTGACATACCTCTAGTTTGTTTCATATTTCTTGAAGCATGGTTTGATCAACAGCAATACATGGTTCTAGATGCAAAAAGGACACATGTAGTTACACATGATCCAATTTTCTCCCTTTTGCAGGTGTCCTCCCTTTGGCATTGTTAGGTATTGGGTATTCAAACACCAAAACAATATTGCTCAATTCCATCTTTCAGCTCTATTCCAACTTTTTAAAGATCCAACAACCATTGAAATTAAATGAAAATGAAAGCATGATACTGTGCTTGCACCCTTGATTAATTCCTTATGGCTAAATCTACTTCATCCACTCCAAGCAATTTTCCTTCAGCATTTGCATTCTTCAGAGAAGCCAAGTGCAAATTAACAGTATTTTCAGATTTTTAGTAGACAGAGCTGTCTGAGGGATGACAACCTCACTCTTGGAACAGGAAACAACACATCTCAAATACCATGACAGTTGTAGGTAAATCTGACATTGGTAGGTAAGAGACTGACATGAGATTGACCAGCATCGACTGGACACATGGTCGTCTCACCACTATACTCCCCTAACTTGTTTTTATCATACACCTTCATGAACACCACAAAAGCTTATCAGCTGAATTATGTAAATTCTTTTCTTGTAAATGCCTAATAGTTATTTGAAGTGACTCTAATAGTTAAATTTCCCTGTTCAGTATTCAGCACATTAAAATTTCTGTTTCATGATTTGTTCATTAATGGCACTATAATAACTCAGCACCTCATCAGCTGCTCTAAACAAGCTTTTTTTTTTTTAACTAAATAATAAATAATTCATAAATATTTATAATTAATAAATTAGAGAGCAGAAAGATCAATTGTTGTGTATGCTGTATGAAAAGGACATTCCATTAAGGCATCAACAGTGCTGTTGGCTGGAATATTAAAGAGGAGAGAAGAACTGTGTATTGGAGGAAATGTAATGCCTTCAATCCAGTCTTTTCATATCAGCATCAGATTCTGCCTCAGTTTTTTACATTATTTATACTGATTCAAACTTAGGTTTCTACTTGCCAACTTACATTTCAACTCAACCTCAGTCTAGCCTTCCAGCCAGCCTGGACACAACATTTAGCCTTCTTGCAGAACTCTGGGCAAAAGGTTTCTGGACTGTCTAATTAAATGTTACTATGTCTGAAATGGAGCTCCTCTATTCCCCTTTCCAAATTTTTGCTTTTAGTATCATTAAACACTTCTTCCTACATTTCTTCCTATCACTTATAGGATTGTAATAATCAGAAAAAAGTGTTGTTTCTATTCTTACTGGCTATGCCGAAGCTGGGCTGCCTCCTTTCTATACCTCCTTTGGAAATACTCCCTCAGTTTCTGTATGGAATACTATTAAAATTGCCTTCCCTGCTCAGTCAATACAATCCCTCCCTTCCAGTTTTCTCTTTTTTTCTTGTTTTCTTTTTTTTTTTTTTTTTTGTCATGCGTAATATAGAACGGTTCCTCAATAGACTGCAACACAACATGCAGTAATTCAGGCAAGAAGTGAAGAAAATTCCTTCAACTGAATTCAGAGAGATGATGATATTACTTCCAGGCATAGATGTACTGGGATACCAAAAGTAATATCTTTTATCTTGACAATCAAGTTTTGATGACAACATGTGGGCAAGTAGGTCAGATGAAGCAGCAGTACAACTCCTGTAGCTTACATTTCCCTTCCCTTACATCTCTCTCCCTTTCCACCCTTCTGTCCTCCCTGCAGCTAAGTGGAAGGGAAAAAAACCCACAAAAAATCCGATGATTTCTTGATGCATTTCTATAAGAATTAGGTAATTAGGTAATTAAAATTAATCAGAATAGAATAGTATTTTTCCAACTATCTTTTTCAGACATTTTTCTGTTTTTTGAAAACTTGAAGACATCCATAGAAGTTAAGATATTACTGCAATGCATGAGAAATTATGTGCCATCTGTCACTGCCATGGATTTTCTTTTGTCCTTGATTCTTCTGACTGATTGCACTAGACTTAACCTATTAAATATTTAATTGCTGTCTTTCTTGGCCTCTGTACATCTGTAACTCACCTTGAAGCCACCTAATTTTTGTATTATGGTAAGATTAAGTCCCTATGACTGTTCATTTTCTCATTTATCACTTTTCAAAATGATACAATCTAAAAGCATTTTTTTAAAGGAAGATCCAGTGATTCCATTGGCACCTACTATTTTTCCTTTACGAGAACACAGGATGATGACTGCTGTATTCCCCTCAGCTGACATCAGCAAAAACAAAAACATAGTGCATTTTATTACAATTAACAAAAGAAGAAAAAGGATAAACTCATGCAGCAATCCTTATTCTCTGATAATAGTATAAAATGATTTTGATTATATATTTTTGCAAGGCCTGTAAGAGCAGAGCAAAAGAGGAAAAATGAGAATCTCTTAGGATGTCTCCCTAAGAACAATTGATGGAGAGATGCCAGCAACTGCTACACAAAAGAAAACCACAAATAGTCACATAATAATTGCATGGCTGACAGTCTCTTCCAAGTACCTTGATTAGCATCTGTTCTGGTCCCAGTACTGAAATATCCACAGCATGAAGACACTACCAGCTGTCACCAGCACAGTTCTGAAAACAAGTCTCAGAGATGTTCAGCCTGCTTCTTAATCTCCTGAAAGACAACATCACCTGCTTCATTGATGGGGGAAGGTGGTAGACACAGTTTTTTCCTGGGATTTAGTGTAAGACTTCTGATATCATCCCTCACAGCATATTCCAGACAAGTTGCCCAGCTGTGGATTGAGCCATGCACAGTGCACTGGGTTAGGAACTGGCTGGATGGCAGAGTTCAAAGGGCTGTGGTGGATGGATGGGGCTACATCTGCCTGGCAAGTGGTCACCAGAGCTGCTCCTCAGGGTTCAGTTCTAGGCACAGGACTGTTCAATACATTTATCAGCAATCTGGCTGCAGGAGTTGAATGCAGTATTAACAAGTCTGCTGTCAGTAACAAACTGGAATGTGTTGCTGACTCTCTTGAAGGATGAGAAGCCTTGCAGAGGGCTCTAGGTAGATTTAAGAGCTGGACAATCATTAATAGTATGAAACTGGACAAGTCCAAACTCTGGATCCCACAGCTAGGATGGAGAAAGGCCAGGCACAAGTATAAACTGGGAGAGGAGTGTCTGGAGAGCAGCCCTGCAGAAAGGGGTCTGGTGGGCAGCAGCTCAGTGTCAGTCAACTGTGCCCCTGGACAGTGAGAACAGCAAACCATATCCTGGGGTGCATAAAAACAAACAGCCAGGCAAAAGAAGTGGTTGTCCTGCTGTACTCAGTGTTTGTGTGGTCCCACCTCAGTACTCTGCCCCACAATTTGAGAAAGGATGTTAAGGCCTTTGAAAGTGCCCAGAGGAGGGAGGAAACACAGCTGGTGAAAGGGCTGGAAGGCATGTGGTCAGGAAGTGGTCAGACAGTTGGATTAGATCATTGTTGTAGGTCCCTTCCAACTGAAAATATCCATTCTAATCCGTTCTAACTGGCACGGAAACTTGGAGGAAAACAGCTTATTTGTAATATTTGCCTTGACCATTCAACAATTTCTCTAATTCTGCAGTTCTGACAGGCTACTCAACTTGTCACCACCTCACCTAAAGAATCAGACTTCCTCAAAGTTAATGTGACTCAAGTTTAGTAAAAAGTACTTTCTTAACAGCTTGGAGACTAGTTGCAAGAGAGTGTAAACCAAAACTTCAAGACTCAAGCAAGACTGAGTTACCTTCCTGTTGAAATTATGGGAAGGCAGATAAATTACTACAATAATGGAAATAATTATATTGTTTTGGTATTGTCCCCAACACCAGCAGAAGTGAGAGGACTACAAAATTAAAAGCTTCAGACTTTGTATTTTGTCTTTTAAAAAGGGTAAAAAATACCTTAATCATCTCCAAGCACCACCACCCTACATCAAAAATATGCCAAGAAAGTTGGCATTAACTGTTATTTCTTTGTGTTCATGGCATAACTGCCATTCTGCACAACTGTTATTTCTTTTTATTTCTAGATTCATTCACCATTAAATCTCCAATCTTGATTCACAAGTTGCTAATTCTAGGGACAAATGACAAAATGGGAGCCAAAGAATTGGTAAAGAATCAGCTATAAAAGCAGCTCTCTTTAAACTTTGAACAGCATGGAGAAGTGTCTAAAACTCTTGTATCAGTACTTATTGGTCTTTTGTTTGTTCAATTTTCCTTCACAGCCTGGGGAAATGAGCTCATTGTGGTTGTGTCATAGACATCTCTTTCCTTCTTTGCTACTCCTCTTTCATTTTGTCACAGTTGCAGTGGGCATCTGCATTTTTCTTATCTTTGTCATATCTACATTACATTTCAAAAGGCTTCAGGCTGCAAAGACAGCTGATTCATTGGCAAAAACTCGTCTATTGCTCACTTTCTCTTAAGGAATACTTAAGTGCCTTTCAATAGTATTTTGAACAAATGATAAACTAGATAAATTACTTAATCCATGAGAAAAGAATGGATCAAGGCAGCTAGATAGTAGTTATAGTTAATTTCTTCTCTAGAGTAGATTTTTGAGTTCTCTTTGGGACAGCAGGAAAACAGATGGGAACTGTATTTCCTAGTCAAGTGCTGACAACTCCTGAGTGTTCTAAGATATGGTTATTGAAAATGCAGGGAGCAGAACTTGCCATGCAATCTAACTCCTGCTCCTGAGATATAGGATCTCTTCCCAAAGAGGCAGACATCAAGCTGTCCTTGCCTGTGTGACATTTGTTTTTTGTTTGGTTCCCCCCCAATTCCTTCTTACTTTAGCATTTTCAAATAAAATTTTATCAATGTCCAGTTTACAAACACTGGGCAAAAATAACAAGAATATCCCAATTGTTTATGTACATGGCTCAATCCTTTCTCCTGGCTGTAGTGAGAACAGTCCTGTCTCATGCAGTGCACAGCTTAAAAACGGAGCACAATGTCCTTTTGATCAGAGGCTGACATCTTTGGTGTGAAAGCATCAGAGAAATTCTGAGGGACACTACATAACAATATGGTAACATGGTGATGACTACACATTACTAAGATGGTCTTTATTGTGGGCTGATTGGGTCTTTGACACATTAAAGTAACACACAAATTCAATTTCATAGCAGCAAGTTTGCACATTTATGGCATAAAGAGTTGTTACTAATATCCGAAGTTAAAAACATTAAAACATTCACTGTATTTACAGCAGTGTACATCCACTCTCAGCATATACTTCTCAGTATATAATCAGTATAAACTTCTTGCAACAATAAACATGGCTTCTGATCCCATCCCAACACATCCAGTGTGCAGTGACGGATGGGAACCACTGAGGAGCAGCTGTTCCACAGCACAGAGATGGGCCCAATGCTCTCAGAAGCAAACAACACCTAGAGGTTTCTATGACTTGGCTAGATAAATAAGAGTGGACCTATTCCAGTGTTGGTGACAGTCCTGATCTGACTTGGTGTGACTCAAGTCTTCCACAGTCCTTTCCATCCACAGTTTCAACTACTCTATTTCATTAGTTCTTTTGAGTTCAAAGGATTCCATAACCCAGTATAACACATTATAACTAGAAACAATTTTATCATATCAAAGGCGGCATTTTTTTTTTTGACTAATTGCTGCATCCCACCAAAACATCACAACACTACAGCAGATTTATGGCAGGAATCCAGCCTTAGAGAGAAGTGAAACAGTATTTTTAGAAATGGGTAAATTTTGCTTACTGCAAATATGTTGTTCCATGCCTATGGATAAGAGCATCTTTTCATAGGCTTAAATAGTAAGGACCTCTGTTCACCTTTACTGTTTAAAATAATAATTCTCTTATAGCACAATAAAATGGCATGTTATGCACAATATTTGTATTTACTTGTGGGAGGTAAAGAAGATTATACACTGGAGTCAAAGTAATCACAGCAGTGCCACAGTGGTTGCCAATGGAAAAATACAAAAATACTGACCAATTTCAATGTTGGTTAGCTCTGCAAAGAAGCTGTCAGCATTATTTGTGACAGTAATGTCAAAAAGACCAAGCAGAAGATCTAAGTTCCTCCTTTTGTTTAGCCATTGCCAGTATCTGACAATTTATCTCACATCCAGTTCCCAACCAATTATCGCCTCTTCTCGTCCTTACATAACGGCCAGGATGGGACACTTCACATTTCATTTACAGTTCTAGGGCCTGACAAACACACCCATCATGCATGACACGGCCCTTTTTAGGACTTTGCCCTGGACAAAATGATTCAGATGCAACACACAGATTCAGGAGGAGCCACAGGATGCAATGCTAAAAACTTTAATAATGAAATCCCACTGATCTACCATAGAAATTCTATGCAACCTGGTCACCATTGCTATTTAATACAGTGCTTCACTGGAGATAAGAGAAGCAATTAGACTGTTGAAAATTGTGTTAACATCCCTCATAATTCAATATTGACCACCACCAGCACGACAATATGTGGAAAGATTGATAACTAATTTTGTGTGCAATTCCTGCAATAAGGCAAAAAAAACCCCAAAATGATTGGAGGTGAAAGTGTTGTGGGATTATTTGATGAAACAAAACAGTGTTTCACCAGTTTGACCAGCTATATCTGTCCTTTTTTCCTTACCAAAAAATAGTTCCAGGTTTGACAAAATACCATAGGCACATTAGCAGACAATATAATTAACTGCTCTAACATTAACATATTTCAAGACTGAAAAAAACCATATTCTAATAGTTATTCCATCAGTGCTCCCAAGAAAGGAATTTTGGACATTATAAAATGCATGAGAATATGTTATGAAATTGAGCTGAGAGGAATAAAAAAATACAACAACACCACCAAACCCAAAAGAACAACAAGCATTGTTAAGATATTTGCAGCCTCTAGTTCCAAATTATACACCCTTTATACAACACCCTAATTAACTCACACCAAAAAAAAAGGGTTGACCTGGACACTGCATCAATAAATATATGACATCTGAATAATAAAAGTGCCAACAGGAACAACAGAACAACCAAAATTGATAATAATATTCACAAGGAACATAAAGTCTTTCAAGCACCAATGACTAGATGCAATAGTAGATTCGAAGTATTCACCCTGTAAATCACAAAGATTCTTAACAGTGAAAGGTTTTGAAACAGCATATGTAGAACAAGCAGTGGAACTTCCACTTAAGTATTTTAAAATAAAGGTAAGCAAAAGGCAAGTAGAATTAAAATCCCTCTAAATTATGAATTTCTTTTGCAGAGAAAGAAAAAAAATCTAAGAGTAATTTCTAGAGAAACTAGAAAACAACAGAATAAACTATTTGCTTAAGATTTGCCCAAGATGTTTGTGGCAGTTTTGGACATAAGGATGACAAAAGGAAGAATTGAGGTCCTTAGTGAAGGCAAAATACTCAGGCAGAGAAACACATCTGTGAAGGACTACCTATGGCCACCCTATCCTTTAAAACTTTCTAAACATCTCTGCATTACTTGGTCTTCCTGTTTACACTCATAAATTAGTGAGTAGCAGTCCTTCTGCAGCCAGATCTTTTATACACAGTTACTCACTGTGGCTTGTGTTGGAGCAAAATATTTAGTCCAAACAGCTTCAACGCATTTCTTACACCTGAAATAAATATGAGCAACTTTGAAAGCTGACATTTGAAAGTTTCAAATGGGATTCATTTAGAGACATAAACCAAACAATCCTATCAGATTACTCGCCTCAATTTACAAAGCATACAAGAATGCCATTAAAACTGGCTGTAAGTCAGCTAACTTGTGATTTTGTAAATACAATACCTATAGCCAAAGGACAACGAAGGATGGGAGAGCACACAGATGTGAAATATTTTTAAAGATCTGTTCATACTTATTGGCACCAGAAAAAAACCAAAAATCAAAACAAAACAATAAAAACATTAGGGTTTTTCATGGAAGATTTCTTTTTCAAACAACAATTAAAAGTAACTTCTTGTAGTATTTCTGTTGATGGACAGTATTGGGTGCATGTTACTAAAAAAATATTTATCTTGCTCCCAGAAAAGGTGAACACAAGCATTAGTTAGAAGATTTAGCCCTGGTGGGACAGCTGTATCGATTCATTGCAATAATTACAGTCACAGTTCCTATTTCATCACTTGAAGGCCACTCTGCTCTGAGGAAGGTGCAAGAGCAGAACAAACAGTTATCCCTCCCTTGGGAATGCCAGTTTCTAACTGATCTCTAAATTTTAAGTGAAGTTGCCTTTTCTCATGGTCATCTCAGACCTTGCCTAACATACATAACTAACTAGGAAAGCTGTCCAAAGGATGGTAACATTTGTGGTGACAATTTTCTAAACATACTGCCTACATTCTGTTGCTGGCCTCAGCCCATTTAGGTCTCCTGCATGCACCACACACAGCCAGACCCTGAAGGAGTTCAGTGTCACAAACAATACAATGAAAGCTAGAAAAAGGAACAGGGAATCAGGAACACATTAAACATCACAGACTTTTCATCCTGAACTGGGGCTCTGGGGCTCTGAATCATTCCCACAGTAGGTAAGTTGATATTGACTTCAAAACTATAGGCATTGGGACTGTAAGGAATTAGTATTACCTGGATTTGAATGGATAATAATAATAATAATAATAATAATAATAATAATAATAATAATAATAATAATAACGGAGCTCACTGAAAGCTCAGAGTTGACCTTCTCAAATGTCATTTACTTTGGCAATTTTCTTTTTCTGTTTAATGCTTATTTAGGTGAGCTCTGTAATGCCCACAGAAGTTTAAAATTATTGGCCTTCACCCAGCTGGTGACTATCAAATTCTCAGAGCTTTCCTGCTCTTATCTACTAGGAACAAAAGAATGCAACTGTTGATTTCAATGTTTTTGTTTCATGTATAAGCTCTCTCAGGAATGTCTGTGTACATTTTTGTGGTTTAGTGATTAAATAACGTTTACTGACAAAAGTTTAATAGAAGTGTAGCAATGTCTTGTATTTACAGATCATCTTGTGTTAAACATCTCAAAGCACTCTATGAATAATCATTACATGAGCCTCTTAATTGGATTTTGAAGGAGGTAGCAGGTCTATTTTGCAGAAAGGAAACTTCAGCAGAGTAAAAGAAGGAAAAAAACCCACAACTTTTCCAGGCAATATGTTCAAAAGTATAAACAGATCTTAAAATTCTAAATCTTGTGTTTAATTACCAGCCCACTTTTCACTTACACATCAAACAGTTACAATTCTGCGTCACCCCTTTTTAGAAAGGTTGCATTGCAGTAATTCAACCAAGCAGCACTGAAGCATTATAACCTCTCCTGCTTAACCTTTCCCTTCTCCCTGACTGCCACAGACTCATACATAATCTGCTGATGTCTCTTTCTGCCTTTTGGCCTCCTACTTGACAAGCTGGTATAACCTGTGATTTTTAGTAGATAGACTGACAAGAGAAAATGGGAGGGATCAAATATACATACCCACTTTTAATTAGCCTTCAACATGACTGCTTCATGGAGAGCAAGGAAGCTCCTAAACATCAAAAATAACTAAAGCCTCACTATAGATCCATATTCTTAATTTACTGCTGCCACTGACAGGAAGGCTGCTGTAGTGAGGGACTAGCCCTGCACTAATGGGTCAGAACAGAATGTCAGAAGTTAGAAATGAGCAGATATAGGCAGTCCATTATTCTAGAAGACCAAGTCACATCATTTCCCCAGCTCCTTGCTTCTTCACAGCTTTACACCTTAAAGCTTCCAATAATTTTACATCTCATATCTCATCTCTCAAGAGCTATTTGCATTTACAAATAGGAACCTAAAGCCAGAGAGCAGATAGCTGCAACAGATACCCAGAAGAACATGCTGGAGAACAGTGGAAAGATGTGTCAGCTCAGGAATGCTTGTCCACTCTCCTTGAACTTCAGCCCCTTTAATCTCAGTGGATTCCTCAAGAACTAATGTACTACACTAGGTTGCTGAAATAAACATTAAAAATGAGACTTTAAAGTGAAAACTGCAGTTCTTGATGAATATGTGTCTTATTTCTGTAAGCTGATCTAGAGGACAGATCAATGCCAAAAACTTTTCTGGGTTAAGGTGCCTGTTTAGCTCCTGTTGCATTCTGGTAGCATATAAACCTACCACTAAATCACTTTTTGCATTAGAAGTAAATTTGCAGAATGACTAGGACAGAGATTTGCCTAACATTTGCAGATATAAGACTCACTGCTTAGCTCACCTTGGATCATTTTCAAACAACTTCTCCTCCTCTTCCTTCATTTAGTCTTCATTCATTACTCTCTTTCCCCCCATACTCCTTCTGTTTTCATTCCCTCACCACAAACACTTCGGTTTCGACTAGGTGGTGGTGAGGGAGAGAATATGTCTGCATTTCAGCAAGACTGTTTCTCTTCAGGTAACAAAAAGTATTTGTTAATTTCTCTCTTGAGTGGGTCTTGGAGATTTTCCAAGACTCAAACAAATATTTCTTAACTACTTTTAGACCATCCAGCTATTAAAAAAGTTTCAGCTTATAGTTCAGAACATTTTTATTAACCAAATTAGGCAATTCTTCCATCAGTTGGCATGATCTGCCAGCAAGAACTCCAGAACATGTTTCTCCTGCACACCTCTTGTTCCAAGGTTTGATGTAATAGCTGGCATCCTTTCCTTCTCTTTCATGGCTGGCAGCAATGGGAACGGTGCACACATGGCACCCTTCCCCCACCATGGCAGTCCACCTGCACAGAGCCAGGCGACTGCGGTGCACGGCTCAGGACACACACACACACTGAGACCAGCCCTAACGAAACACTGCCAGGGTGGGCACTGCTGTTCACAAGGGGAGTGTTGTTCTCAGAGCAATGTGAAGGCAAGCACTCAAGCCAGCTGCTCCCTGAAACATCCTCCAGGCCACAGCTGCTTCCACGCATGTACCTGGGATGCTGAATTTCAAACGCTGCTTGAGCACAAACATGTCACTGATGTCTGTTCTATATTTTCCTCTCCTCAGCTTGCTGAAGTCATGCATGGCTTTCAGGAAGCCAGCTGGATATTTGCTACTGACTTCAGTTAGTTGGATCTGAATTGTGCCCCTGCTGAGTAGTATTGCAGTGACAGCCTTTGGAAGAGCAAGGACAGAATAGCTTTTAGCTGAGATGCTGAAACATCACGTATGACATGGAAGAACAAGCTGGGAGTGTGTTGGGAGCTTAAGCTCTGTGTCTGTCTGTGAGGACTGACACACAGTCTGAGTGATGTGCTACAGCAGCCAGGCTGCAAAACACCTCACATATTTAAGCAATCAAGTAAGATTTATCTATTAAATAATCGCTGCCACCCAAGGATATCTCTTAGCGAGGGTAAATACATCCTTACTGGCAGGTTCTAGACAGATTAACTGATGCACCATGAAGACAGGAGATGCTTGCACAAGGCAAGGTTATTGTGTTGTTAGCCCAGCCATACAACTTCTGTAGTCTTAAATAACGCAATAGAGACCAACCTGGAAGAGAAGGATCTAGTTCAGTTTGTGTAAGGGATTATACAGTAGTCGGAAGAGCGTCTTTCTACTTGTAAAGGAAATTATTTTACCTTCATATATAATCCTTGTCCATAGCAACACTAGGTGTATCTGTCTTTACTGACTGATTTGGTTTTTTTTTTTTTTTTAAAACCCCCTAACTCTGCTCTAGGCCTTCACAGGGCACTGGTGTTTTAGAATTTTTGCTTTAGCTGTTACTACTCACTTACAACAGGACACTTTCCTCTCTTCTCTTCCTTCCTGTCTGTTTTTAACTGTGCATCAGAAATGTTAAACCCACCTACCAGTTCTTCTGTATACTTTACAAAAAGAAAAAAAAGGTATTGCTGAAATTACTGATCACTGAAAACAGCTCTTTAAAGTGGTAATATCATTTCACCTAGAACTAATCCCCCACCCTTGATACGCCTGAAAAAATGTGAGAGCCTGAAAAACCAAAGAGTATTTGTTTAATTTGGAAGATGTTATCTTTATATCTCTATGAGCTTTGGCAAAACATGCAAATTGAATTTTTAACCTTTCTGGTCAATTCCTCAGGCATCTTCTTTCCTCAGACCAAACCTGCAGCTCTCAAGATTAGCTGCAATTTTTATTATTTTTATTTTTTTTTTAAATGAGGCTGCCTTTAAGATTATCACAGTTGTACAATGATTGTTACTTGAGCACAGTAACCTGCTGTTCCCAAGATTTCTCCTCAACTCTAAGTCAGGAATCAGTAGCACAAAAGGTTGCAGGTAACTAACATATTGAGAGAACACTGACTATACCAGAAGTGAAAGAATGTTCAAATAAATTCAAGCTATCTTTGTCAGGATGAGAAAAGTTTTCAAAAAAGAGCAGAGGCAGGACAGGATCAAGCAGCTTTCACTGATACATGAGACAATGGATACACAACTGTGGCATCTACATCAGTATTTCCCACCAGCAGCTCAGCCTTCTGCAGTACCTGCAAAATAACTTACACTTCAGTGGAATTGCAACCACAAAAAAATTGACCACTTTCTTTGTTCCTCTGAATAGGAAGGAATGAAGACTGAATCTCCCACAGGAACAGCTTGTATGCACAAAAAGTAATGTAAGTCATTTATCACTACTCTGATGGTCTTTTCTAATGAACGCTCTCCAGCTACTGGAAAACAACACAATAATGTAACACAAATTTTGCTACCTGAATGAAAATGCCACTGACATCTTCTCTTAACTAGAGAATACAGAACAATGAAGGTTACACCATGTAGTACTTTCTTCTTTGGAGTAAAACAGATTTATTTATACAAGATCCTTCCCCCCCCAAAAAAAATAAAAATTAAAAACAACAACAACAAAACAAAGAAATGAAACAAAACAAGCCACAAAAAACTCCTCCAACAAACCAACCCCCCCTAAAAAAAAATCACTGTAGCTAAATTGCTGAAATAAACAAAATATTAGATGGTAGAAGGAAAGTATTGAAACTTCTAGTCTCTGGTTCACCAGTTCCAATCTGATCTATGTAAAAAGAGGCCAAAACCCACCAATATCAGATGCTGAGGGCACTGCATGAAATCAGCACACGGAATTTAGTTCTGGTGGCAGACAGGTCCATCTCACAAAAGCAGTTAAGGAAACAATAATTGCTTACCCTTGCCTTTGACAATTTCACTGTAAAAAATCTGAACCCACTGGCACCGACTGTCCCACAGACCCCCCAGAAGCCACAGCAGAGAGGCACACACAGAGTGCAGGGATACATGGACTTTTCAATAGATCACACTTGTGACATAATTATTAATCAAGTTAACAGAAATCATCATTATCCTTTTCACAGTTGTCATTAGCACTAAATTCAGTTAAAATACTAAGCAATAGTATAACATCAAAACAAAAGAACAAATCCACAGAAGAGAAATCAACCAAGCAAACCCACAAATGAAAAAAACCCAGAACAACTCAAACCAAAATCCCAACATCTCTTCAAACTTTTCCATTAATATTGTCTCTAAAAAACCCACAGGCATTTGATAATGATCCATGAACATGGAAAAAATACCAGTTAGTAATTATTTCTGAGAAAGGTTCATATGGTTTGGTTTCTGCTGTTACTTTGACTATTACTTCATTAATTATGTGTGTACAAGTTGAGTTCAGAACTGCATATTCACATGCCTTGCAGCTTGAAGCGTTTGATTGCTGCTGCAATCCCCCACTTCCTGGCTGTATTGAGCAATGAAGCTGTCCAGCTGTTCTGCGGTGCCGAAATAGTGATTCAGTAAGGAGGTGATGGCATCAGATTTGATTTGTTAGTTTGTATTGTGGTTTCTAGAACCCATGAATCCTTCTCATTAAATAACCATCCATCGTGTTGGAGATGATTAACTTCTGAAGTCAGAATTAAATCAGCATTGAATCTGCACTGCTATTAGTACAGTTAATTTTCTGTTTGATGGCTGATATGCCAGGTGTCCATTGTTCAATGTAACTTGAAAAGTGAAAAAAATAATTGCGCGCACATGCTCTCCTTATTTCAATAATACATTGAATTCAATTTGAAAGAGTGGGTGAGAGCTGTGGGAGTTATAATGGTATTGACCTTCCCCTCTGTGGAGGATGCTAATGCTGCAAAACAATCAATATACTAAGAAGACAACCAAAAAAATGAGGCTACATTTTTGCTTTTCCTCCTTTAAGATTTTATACTGATGATGTGCCAGGAAACTCGTTTTACATTAGACCAGTAATTCTTTCTATACAAAGAAGTGTTATATTAGCAGCTGACAATCCATCGGAGCCAAGAGAGCCTTCTTAAGAAGGAAGTGAAATGAGAGAGATTGCAGAATGGAAAATTTGACTTTTTTCATCCATAAAATAAAATTCCCAAAACAATAGTTCCTTGTCACAAAAAAAATAACTAGATCAAAGAGCAATTCTCTCCATCTTCCATTGAAATCACAGTTAGAAACCTATAGGCTGCTTCTAAAGGAGGAAAAAATCCACCACAGTTTGCCAGCTAAGCATTTTTTTTTCTGCCTTTGCCAGTGTTTTCTGGGCAGAGTAAAGGGTTTATCCTTTTGTTCATTAGGCAACAAGGTCTCTGCTGGACATGCAGTAAGAGCCAAAGTATCCATAGTCAGGATTTAGAAAATCAGCTTTGGCAGGAGAACAGGAGATGGCAACTATATCACAGACTGTTCTTCTAAGAAAAATACTAAAGAAGCTGGACTTTTGTTAATGCTCCAGTGTTGGGCACAGCTCTCTTTCAGCTCTCTTGTAGTGCCTAACCTCAGGCCCCTTGTCTTTTATCCCTCTGCCTACAGAGTGCAAAACAGGTTGAAAGGCAGAACTGGCAGAGAAGTGAGGAAGAGAGAGCTGAGGAAGGGGTCACGTCACTGGTGTCACCTTCACAGCAGCAGCAGCCTGTGGGTATGAGAACAGCCTGCCCACATGTCTGACCCCTGCATCAGTGTCACCCACTGAGACACAGCCTTGTCCTTCTGCCAACAAGCACAAGAAAAGCTAAGCAAATCCAACCTATCCGCAGTGTGGAAGTGCCATTGTGAGGGCAATGGACACCTTACAGAGGGCCATTAGCCTTCCTGGAATTTTTAGATACTGTTGGTCTACAAAAGAATAATGAAAAAGGTAAAAATACTTTTAGAATATACCCATAAGAGCAAGTTAATAGGGCAGCAAGGACTAGTGCAAGCCCTTAAATTCTGTTTTGGCAGGTGTGTTTTTGTCACGATGGTCCTTTATTAATTCATTATTTAACCGTTTAGAACTTGCAAGCTATACATGTCTGTCGTGGTTTAAAACCAATAACTAAGAAAATTACTTATTTCTTGCTGTGAGATATGGATTAGAATAAGGGCAAAACAGGCATAAAACTTAAAAGGAATAAAGAAAGTTTATTGACAAACAACAAGAATAAGAACACCAGAATAAACTTCTAG